>NC_046369.1:38233495-38533495 GCF_011125445.2 Fundulus heteroclitus | reverse complement strand
TCTCCGCTTGTGATTGATTGGGAGGATGTAATGACTGTAATATCACCCTACATGTCAGGAATGAAAAAGGAAAGAAAACTGTTATTCTATTGAACTTTTTATTTATTTTTTATCATCGATATCTATCTATCCATCGATATATTGTTATTGAATTATCGTCCAGCCTTACTAAAATGTGGTCAAGTTCCCCCTGGACCATCCACATTAAGACAGGGTGACTAAATTCAATTCAATTTTATTTATATAGCGCCAAATCATGAAACATGTCATCTCAAGGCACTTTACAAAATCAAGTTCAATCATATTATACAGATTGGGTCAGATTATACAGATTGGTCAAAAATGTCCTATATAAGGAAACCAGTTGATTGCATCAAAGTCCCGACAAGCAGCATTCACTCCTGGGGAAGCGTAGAGCCACAGGGAGAGTCGTCTGCATTGTACATGGCTTTGCTGCAATCCCTCATACTGAGCAAGCATGAAGCGACAGTGGGAAGAAAAACTCCCCATTAACGGGAAGGAAAACCTCCGGCAGTCACACAGTCACAGCTGAAAGAGTGGCTAGGAATTTAATGTGGACTCAACAAGCATATTATGATCAAGGAGAAAAAGCTGGTAAATTACTGGCCTGGCGACTCAAGAAAATACAGGCTGACAGAACTATTCATAGTATCAAGACAAAAAAAGGCAACTTAACAATTGACCCCACAGAGATAAATGATAACTTTAGAGAATTTTACAGGCTTCTCTACAAATCAGAATATAATGGAAATGAAGAAGCCCAGAACACTTTTCTTGACCAATTACAATAGCAGACATTGCTAGAGGAGGATAAAACAATGCTGGATAGCCCACTAACAATAGAGGAACTTTTAGAGGCAATAGGTGACATGAATAGTGGTAAAGCACCTGGGCCAGATGGGTTGCCAATAGAATTTTATAAAGAATTTAAAAGTAAATTGGTTCAGCCCCTTCTAGACATGTATAATGAATCATATGAATTGGGAATGTTGCCAGACTCATTGAGAATAGCTACTGTAACTCTTATATTAAAACCCAACAAACCCCCAACTGAATGTTCCTCCTACAGGGGAATAAGTCTCATGGAATGTGACACTAAGATATTATGTAAGGCTCTTGCCAAGAGACTAGACAAATATTTACCTAAATTAATAACTAATGATCAACAAGGTTTTGTCAGAAATGGACAGGGATATCACAATATCAGGCGGGTCCTGAATATATTATATGAAAAACATAACACTAAAGACACTGCAATGTTATCACTGGATGCACGCCAAGCATTTGACAGAATAGAATGGAACTATCTCCTAGAATTACTTCCAAGATATGGGTTGGGTGAGTCATTTCTCCAATGGATTTGACTACTATATACAAATCCTACAGCACAAATTCTAACTAATGACAATGTTTCAAAACCATTTAACCTACAGCTATCGACCAGACAGGGATGCCCTTTATCACCACTACTTTTTACATTAGCAATAGAACCTCTGGCTGTAGCGGCAAGAACACATGAAGGTATATCAGGCATAGAAATTGGAGGAAGAGAACACCTTATTTCTTTTTATTTTTTTTGACAGATTTAAACAAGAGCATCCAAAACCTGACAAGATTATTGGAAGACTTTGGAAAATTTTCTGGTTTCTTAACGAGGAAGAGAGGAAGAACCCCACAGTAACAACACCTTTTACAACAACTAGTGAAGGTTTCAAATATCTGTGCATTAAAATTACTCCTGATCTCAATAAAATAATCCCATCAAACTACGACCCCTTGATAGATCAGGTCACTCAATTATTAAACAGATGGTCTGGTTTGCCTATATCTATGATGGGGCGAATTAATATTATAAAAATGTCAATTTTACCTAAATTTCTGTACCTTTTCCAAACACTTCCTCTACCATTACCAACACTGTATTATGATAATTTAGCTAAATTGTTTAATCAGTTTATCTGGAACAACAGGAAAGTGAGACTTCGCCTAAAACTGCTATATCAACCATATGAGAGGGGGGGACTCCAGCTTCCAAATCTTAGGTGGTACTATATGGCTGCCCAGTTAACATCAGCTACACATTATTTTAGTGCATCACCTCCAATCTTGGGTAAGCATTGGAAGAGAATCCGTTCCACTGTCCTTACATAGCTATATATATTCCTCAGATGAAAAAAGACTTAAAAAACAAACAAAAAATCCCTTCCTGAAAAACACAATTTTAGTGTGGCATGCTGCACACAAACAAATGGGGGACTCTCCAGTAATCTCTCAATTCACCCCAATCTGCGGTAATGAACAGTTCACTCCTGGTAAAAAAGATGGGGGGTTTAAATTATGGCATGCAAAAGGTATACAGAGAATGATAGATTTATACATGGACGGAGTGTTGCTAACCTTCAGACAATTGTGTGAAAAATATCAAATCCCTTCAAAGCATTTCTATAATTATCTGCAGTTAAAACATTTCATCTCATCCAGATACAAACCGTTTACACACGTTCCACCATTATCAAAAATAGAAGAAGTCTCCCTTGGGCGTATGGGAAGGAAACACCTACTTTCTATCTATTATAACTTGCTTATATCTACTTCTAAAGAATCTGCAGTGGACAGGTTAAATGCCTGGAAAGATGACATACAAGAAGACATAACTGAAGTGAATTGGAAGGCGGCCTGTTTAAAGGCACAAGTACAGACAATAAATACAAGGTCTAAACTCCTCCAATATAAATGGTTAATGAGAACATATATGACCCCTGTCAAACTTCATCATATGTCTGGCAACATTCCAGACACTTGTAGTAAATGTAAAGATAACAAGGGAACCCTTTTTCATTGTTTGTGGGAATGTCCATTGATTCAGAAGTTTTGGAAAGATGTTATAAATTCTCTGTCAGAGACCTTTCATCTTAACATATCACTGAATGCTAAACTGTGTGTACTTGGGATCTATCCATTGAACTTTATACAAATGCACAGAAAGACTAGATTGGTGGACTTTGGACTTCTACAAGCCACGAGGGTGATTGCACTTAATTGGAGAAGTGTAGAGGCTCCTTCAATGAAACATTGGGTAAAGGAGCTTTCCAAGTGCCTTGGACTGGAAAGACTAACGTATATTCCTAAGGGAAAACAGAAAGAGTTTTATAATCTCTGGGAACCATATATGAGCATTATAGAGTCTGAGATATAATGTTTATAATGTTTATTTATCCTGAGTTCTGTATTTTTTTTAAATGTTTTATTTATTTGTTTTTCAATTATAATTTTTAAGCGAGATCCTTTTTACATTTGAGTACTTGATTTCAAATGTATATATTCCTTAAGCTAAGTTGTACATAGGTGGAATTTGCAGGTTTAGCCTAGGTCTGTGTGTATGTGGGGGTGGGGGGGGGGGGGTTGTGTTAATGTTCTATTTTGACTTGTTATGCAATGCAAAAAATCAATAAATATATTGGGAAAAAAAAGTGACACAGTCAAGTTTTGTTTTTGTTCGTATTTCTGTTCTCTCTCCTTCACCTTTCCCATGCCGGCTCCCTTTGGGTCAAGCTTAGAAAGAATGACAGGAACAGTGGTGTGTATCCTATGTCTCATGAGCAGTTTTGTTGGACTATAGCCATTAGCTAAAGGTGAGGCACGATAAGCCATCAATGCCAAGTAGGGATTGCTAGACTTCTTTAATAACCCTTTTATGGTCCTTATTGCATGCTCCACCTCTACACTACTTGGTGGAAAGTGTGGACTAGATGTGACATGTGAAAACCCCCACGTCAGTGCAAACTTTTGGAAAGCTTCTGATCCAAACTCTGGACCATTGTCTGAGCGCACCACGTCAGGTATACCATGTTTAACAAATATAGACTTACAGTGGTCAATAACAGCTTCTGAAGTGTATGACATTTTGACTACCTCAAAGGACCTAGAGAAACAACCATGAGATACTGTTTTTTTCCCCATCTGAAACAAGTCTATAATTTATGTACCCCAAGGTCTGGAAGGAAAGTCAGTTCTTAACATAGTCTCCTTGTGCTAAACTCGCTCACGGGTGCATGCATCACAATATTCAGTGAGTTCTGTCAGCTCTTTACCAACACTTGGCCAACACACTGATTGTTTAGCACATTCTCTACAGAGGTTGGATACGTGGAGGCAGTTCATCTAGATTTCTTGAACCTAGCAGAGGGACTAAAGGTTTGCGGTAATTTTGAATGTGAAAGTCTTCTCAAATCAGAAATTCAGCAAATCTCTCACAAGGCCACATTGTGGCTAGCGTTTCTTTCTCTATTTGTGAGTAGCACTGCTCTGTGGTACTCAGCGCTCTCGATGCAAATGCCACTGGTTTCCAATCTCGATCACTAGTTTTGTGTAAAAGAACAGCTCCGTAGGAAGATGAATCCGCTGAGACCAGTGTGTCCCAGGAAGGATTATATAGCACCAGTCCTGGAGGAGTTGTCAAATCCTTTTTTTATGTTTTTAAAAGCCTGAATTTGCTGAGGTCCCCATGACCACAAGTTTGTGTTCCTCAACAGATCTCTGGGTGGACATGTTTTTTCTTCTAACTGTGGCAAAAACTTCCCAAGATGGTTTGCCGTTCCCAAAAATGTTGCTGCTCAGGAATATTGGTTGGCTCTTTCATAGCTGTTACTGCGTTGGGTTTATCTGGGTGTGGGCTGACTCCAGGTGAATGATCTAACCAAGGAACTTGATCTTGGCCTTTGAAAATTCATATTTGTTATTCAGTGTTACACCTGCTTCCTGCAGACGTAAGAGAGCTTGTCTTAACTGCTCGTCATGCGGCTTTTGATCTGCTCCCAAGATGAGATTTGCTATATGACTCCCTCCAGAATATGCTGCATTTGTTTCTGGGAGTGTTCTGGCACTGAAGAGAGTCCAAAGCACAGACGATTGTAACAGTAGCGTTCGAAGGGAGTGATAAAGGTCGTAAGCAGAGATAATTATTTGGAAAGAGGAATTTGCCAGAAACCTGCATTGGTTTTAAGTTTTGAAAATACTTTTGTCCCAGCGTGTTTTTGACAGAAGGTAGCTGTGGACTCTCTCTTAATACAGATCTGTTGAGCTGAGTGAGGTACGAGCATATTCTCACTCGATCTTGTGTGGGTTTTGGTACCACCACCATAGGCGCACACCACTCTGTAGGCTTCTCCACCTTGGAGATTAACCCTTGTTGCTCCATGGAGTTCAGTTCCTCTTTCACTTTCGGCAGTAGAGGGAGAGAGATGTGCTGCTGCGTTAAGACAGAGAATAGTTGTGCTCCTGGTTTCAGAACAATGTTGTATTCTCCTTTCATTTCTCCAAGTCCATTAAAGAGCTCTGGAAATTTTTGTCTGTTTTTTTTTTTAGTCCAGAGTAGCTCTATCAAGCCTGGCTACTAGTTGTAGTGCAGTGGCTGTCTTCTTGCACAGTAAACCTGTACTAAGTCCTTCAATCACATAAATGTCCTCCATTATGCATTTATCTTAATGGTTTCAGCGTAGCACTAAACTTGGCTTTAACTTTTAATGGTGATCTATCTGGCCCCATCAGCACTTTTCTAGCTTGCACTACTTATATGAATTGTCCTTTTTCATACACATGCATGGGAATGAGTGTTACATCAGTGCCTGTGTCAATTTTGTATATGTCCATATTCATTTCTGTCATCCATCGGTCAGAGGAGTCACTGGAAGGTGAGCCTAAAAATGAAATTTCTTGTGTTATTATTTCCACATTGACTTCTTGCAATTTCTTAGACCTTTCCACATTGAGTTCTTGCAATTTCTTAGACCTACACACTCTAGCAAAATGTCCTTTCTTATTATTACAGATAACATCTTTGGCAGGACATTGCTGAAATGAGTGCTCCTTTGTAATGACCCGAAACAGAGGACCCAGAATTCAGCCAGACAAGATCAGATAGCAATAAAAAACTGTTTATTGAGACGTAAACTGCTGCAGGTCAAGGGTGAATCACGAGCATCTGGGACAGGAACCATTTCAGGTAACAAGCAGGCAGGCAGACAGGATTCAGGAATGCTAGATTAAACTCACTGGTGGCTTGTAATAATCTAGCACTAGTGACTGGTCTGAGAGCTGGTTAAATAGTCAGAAGTGCAAGTGGATCTGGTGAAGGCTAATAAGACCGGGGCAAAGCTGCACAGGTGTGTCAGGTGGAGAATCAGACCAGCACTAGTGCACAGATCATGACACTTCTATGTTATGCATGCAAAAACTCCAAAGGTAGGCACCCAGGAAGCAGCCTGATTAAATGCTTGTACCTTCTCAACTGTAAGCTTGCAGGCATACTATGTTGTTCTCGTGATTCTGAAGATTAATTTTCAAAATTTGTGCATGACTTTTAACATTTAAAATTTACTGCTTTATAAGTAACACATAATCTTTTGGTGTGACAAAATAACAAAACATTATTTATCACACCTTTGCAAAGATAAAAAACAAATTCTACACAGTTCCATTCCATGCTGTCTCTTATTGACACAGAGATTCCATTGGTTTGTGGCTTTTTTAATAATTCAGCCTGCAGAATGGATTTTGGTTTTGATTTGCAGCACGAAATGCCTTGCTTGACTGTGCAATGCTCTCACGCCTAGGCCCCTGAACTGTCTTCAGAGGCAAAAATACGAAAAAGCGTTTTCCATTTAGATGGTTGCTGGGTGTCTAAAAATGTAAAAGAATAGCAGAAAAATGAGCAGTGCTTCTGTGTCTGTTTGCATGTCCAGAAAACAGTCTTTGACAAACACTTGGCCCCTGTTTCACAAAGCTGGGCTAGTGGATATTCAGAGAAATTTCCGGGGTAAATTCCTGCATACCCTGGCTTTTCCATTTCAGAAAGCTCAGAAGCCTTTACAAATTATGACAACAAATTACTCTGTGAAACAACCTTGCTTGGTAGCAGGGTTGCTTGGGCAAACCCTGAGTTGTTCTTACTTTTTAGCTGAGATCTGCACAAGGAGATGTTGGAAAAGGTGTGTCCTTTTCTGGAGGAACCTGTATGCTAGAGCACAAATACGCCACAGAAATCTCAGAAGAGGCTAATCAGACCACAATTAAACATCTTATAATTTGTGGATTAAGACGTTTTATCTGGTGCCAATGATTTTCCTCAATATTCTCAGCCCACACATCGCTCTTATAACACAACAAGGGGACACTCTCAGTTCGGAACAATTTCTTTGTGTTGCTCTTCATTTTTATGCCAATGACAGCTTTTTAACTCCTTAAGCCCAGATGGTTTTAGGACCAATTTTTGCCTGAAATCACATATCGGAAGTAAATCAAGTACAGCTCCAAAGTTATAAAGTGTAAATGTAAAAAGTTAGTATTCGTGTGACACAAAAACATCAAAGAACATTTTTCAAGTGGAACCACTATCCCACCATGTCTGATTTATAGGTGATTAAACAAAGAACAATGTCAAATATTTTGAGACTTGCCAATTTATTTCTCCAAAATAATTCTGCATACATCATGAAAACCCCTTTAAAATTATAGGAGAAGCCTCAGATTTTATAGATCCACATCTTGACTATAACTGTAACAAATCTGGACTTAATCAGTTGAAGCATATTTGTTCCACAAAGGTTTTAGTGGGCCAGGCGAGCCTGTGATTTTGGCAAAGCTGTGCCAAAATGGGCAAAAACTGTGCCAAACGTGTTTTAGACCTCATGATAGGGAATCCGGTTATTATTTGCAAAATCAACACTTTGTTCATACAATGTACCCCCTCTTTTATCAAAATGTACCATTGTGCACAGCATAATATTAATACAATTAAGAGAAAATTAGCTGAATTGTGTCCTTTTGTCTCAATAAACTATTTTATTGAAAAAGTACTGAGCGATAAAAAATAATAAACAACCTGGGAAAAAAATAAATTATCATCAAAACACGAATGTGAAAAACCTTGCAATAAGTAGCTATCAATAAAATGTGTAAATAAATATGCAATAAAAAGCTATCAGTAAAAACCGTGTAAACGAATGTGCAGCAAATAATGTGCAAAAACTTTTACAGAAAAAAGTTTGGTATCTGTGGCCCAGTTGCTGGTTCACCTTGAGAGTGCCACATGTACCCGCTGTCGTCAATAGGCGGAGGGGTAGCTTGACTCGCCCGCCCAGGTATTGGCCTGGTTGAACTGCTCTTTTTTTCTTGGGGCAGAGGTAACTACGCGCTTTACAGGGCATGGAGCAGTATGTAGCCAATGGGCAGGTGGCTGATACTTTTCATCTTCTGCTGCACTGTTGTCACTGGGGAAACATAGTTAAATTTTAAATAGATTTGACTGTCTTTATCAAAATGGCAGGCTAAAACTAAAGTTGCATCTGACACTGATTTGTATTAGGCATAGGAAAATAATGCTTATAATGTAATGACATATTTATTTTGTAACCACAGTGGTATGCATAATAGTCTTCTCATCTTGACGAGGAAAAGGAGGCCTTAACTGAAGTGCTTGGATGCACGGTCCTTTCTGTATCAGATGGTCCTGCTTCCTCCTTGATATAATAACATAGAGATAGGTTAGTTCACACAGATAATGAAATTATGCATTATTTCCTACTGTTCTTCAAAAAATAGCTAAACAACCAAATAAGTGTTGTAAAACCAGTGTTTTGGAAAAGTGTAAACAATATAACTGCTTCATAAAATGCTTTTAGATCATCCAAGATACAGTACAATTAAATCTTCCTTTGATCAGGGGAAGAGGGATAGTAACTACACTTTCTGATTATAAGACAATGTATTTCTTACTACTCCAAAATAACACAGAACAACACTGGTATAAAACAGCAGTTGTATTAGGAAAGTATAAATTATATAAACACTTCATCTAAAGCTTTTTAGACCATTCAACCGACAGTAAAAGTAATTCTGCTGCTGGACTGGAAGGAGGGAGGAGGGGAGAAGCTAATCACAACACGATACATTGTTACCCACAGCTCTCCAAAAATAGTGAAATACCATCTCGTCGGTATCTGCACCAGTCTCTAGCACGTTTGAGTCCACTGTCTGCAAGCTATCTGGTCCAACTCCAACCATCATTGCTGCTGTCTATTGCTGGGTGATTTCAATATCCACATGGACAATACCAATTTGCCTCTCACCAAAGACCTTACTTCCTGCCTAGAGAGTTTTGGATGTCAGCAATACACCACTACTCCCACACACTCCAAAGGACATATTCTGGATGTAATCTGCTGCTTTGGCGTTATCTATCTCAACATAACAGCTGATTCGGCCCCCTATCTCGGTCCTGGTCCATGCCGTCTCCCGGTGCGGGTTTCATCTGCGGAGAGGGGTTTTGCGTGCGGGCTGGCCAACCAGGGTTTTTTTTATATTACCTCGGGGACAGCCAGGAGGTTTGGTGGAGGTGTTGGTCCTGGTGAGTGGTTGGCTCACGGGCCCTGCCGCCTGTCCCTGGTCCCCGTGCTATCGTGCTGCAACTGGCGGGGCCCCCCTCTCCGGGTGGGCTCTCGGGTAACGGGGGTGCCTATTGGAGTCAGCAGAGGGCTCCCCAGTCCTTTTCTCTCCATCCCCAGACTCCTCCCTCTGGCACCAGCTACCTTCTGAAAGGGGGCGTGGACTGTGCCGGGCATCCCCTTTTGTACTCCCAGTGTGTAAACACACTTGAGAACAACATGCAGGGAGAGGTGGCTAGGGTATGGAGGGGGAGGGAGGTTTTGGTTGGATGGCCCGTACCGGTCATGTTGGCCCCATCCCCGGGGGGCCTGTGCCGGGGGTTGTCTGGTCCGGGTACGGGATGGGAGGGGTCAGGACCAAATCAGGTAGTTCGGATTGTGGTGGTGACGCACCCCCCCCCCCCCCCCCCCACAAAAAAAAAAAAAAAATCTGGATTTCAGGGATGACCTACTGGACCTGGGATTATTGTATGTGAGTGTTATGTGTGAATGTGTGTAGAACAAGAACATCTCAAGCCTCCGCTAAGTGCGGAGCCCATCCCCCCCCCCCCCCCCCCCGTCCTGACCCCCTCCGCTGGCTGGTGCCTTGGCCCGCTGGTGCTTTGGCAGTCCTCGGGTTCTGGGGTGGGTGCCCGGGCGGGTGCCGGCTCATTCCGGGTGGCTGCTTCGCGGGGCCTGTTGCCCCTGGGGCCTCGGGGCAACAGGCCACAGGGGCAACAGGGGCAACCCATCACCGGTTCCACTTCATCCTAGCCGGCTGCCCACGGGCTCGCCCCCGCGGCTCCTGGGGGCTTCGGCATTGTAGTGGCTGGGGAATTTCCTCGGGCCGTCTTTCCTCTTCCCGTGGTGGTGGGGGGCAGATTTCCTGTGTTGGCCCCTCTTGGGCGCCCTTGCTTTAGGGGTACCCTTGGGCATCTGGGGTTTTGGTTCCCCCTGCCTCGGTGCTCTGGGTGGACGGGTCTTTGGCTCTTCACAACCACTATTGAGCATTTTTCTTTTGGATAAACTTTACATACACAAGTGCACTCACAAATACCTACAGGTGCTGGGTTCCAGGTACTTAGAGATTCACTTCTATACACAAAGCCCATACTTTTTAACTTCAGGTACCACAATATACATGTCAGATTAAATAATAATACATATAATTCAGCAATGGTCTTAAGTTGTTACTTTATTGTATCTGTTATACCATATCCGTTGGTTGTGTTGTTCTTTTTTATATCTATCTTTGCAGGTGATAAAGCAGACTGAAGACGTTTTATCATTCTCTCCCTTTTATCTCCTCTTTCTTTCACCTTTTCTTTCTTTTTGTTTCTTCTTGTTCTGCCTTTCCTCTCCTACTTTCCCATTGTGGTGTCTACATAATTTGAAACACTCCCTGCATGAATCATAATAAAACTATTTACATGCATAAACCAAGCAGAGCAATGGCGAAAGCCGTACTGCTCCACTTGTGAAAGTAAAATCTGTTTTGACATTAAGACAACAATTCTTATTGCCACATTGCCAAACAGGACACTGGGGAAAAAAAATAAATAAATAAATAAATAACAGCTGATGAACTCCCCATAACTGACCATTTTATTCTCTCATTTGCAGTGAGTTTTACTCTCTATATCTCTAAAACATCACACCTCACACCTAAAGAACATTAATCTCTCCACCCTCACTTCAAATATCCTGTCATTTTCACAGGAAAAGTCATGAATATTCACCAGAACCTTGAATCAAAGCCTCATCTCAGCACCTCAGCAGATCTCCCCCCACCTTCACACTCATTCTCGTCCTTCCATCTTCCCACTGTCTCGGGAATCTCAGAGATTGTCAGGAAATTAACACTATCCACCTGTCAATTGGACAATGCAACTTGTCAAAACCTGTATCCCCTCTCTGGTCCCCCTCATTTCCGCTATCATCCGCCCCTCTCTACACCTCTCAAAACTGCTGCCATCAACCCCAATTGTGAAAAAAACTGGTGCCAACCCCACTGACTTCAACAACCTCCGTCCAATCTCCAACTTACCCTTCATTTCCAAAATTCTTGAAAAAACAGTTGCCTCCCAGCTCCATTCACATCTATCTGACAACAACCTGTATAAAGAGTTTCAGTCTGGTTTCCACAGCACTGGAACAGCACTCATCAAAATCACCAATGACCTCCTCATGGCATATGACTCTGGATTACTCACCATCCTTATCCTCCTCGACCTGAGTGCAGCTATAGATACCATCTGTCACACCACCCTCCTTAGTAGGATTTCTTCCATTGGAATCACTAACACTCCGTTGGACTGGTTTATTTCCTACTTCTCTGGCCGCACTCAGTTCATTCAACTGAAGACCCTTAAATCCACCTCCACTCCGTCACCTCAGGGGTGCCCCTGGACTCTGTCCTGGGGCCCCTCCTCTTCATCATCTACCTCCTTCCCCTTGTCAATATCTTCTGCAAATTTAACATCCACTTCCATTGCTATGCTGACGACACCCAGCTCTACCTCACCACAAAACTATCGTCCTCTCTTTCGCCCACCTCCCTCACAGATTGCATCTCTGAAATAAAAGCCTGGTTCACCAAAAACTTCCTTCAATTAAACAGTAGTAAAACTGAAGTTCTCCTCATTGGCACATTGGAAGTGCCTTCTTCCACATCAACTGACTCTGTCCTTCCATTACCCCACACACTGCCGCCATATTTGTCCACAGCCTCGTCACCTCCCAACTGGATTATTGCAACTCTCTCCTCTTTGGCCTTCCTAAAAAATCACTCCATAAACTACAACTGGTCCAGAACTAAGCTGCCCGCATTATAACAAGAACTCCCTCTATCCACCACATCACCCCGGTCCTCCGACAGCTCCACTGGGTCCCCGTGCAGTTCCACATTCAATATATAATTTTCATGGTAACATTCAAGGCCCTTCATCACCTTGCGCCCCCCCCCCCCCCCCCCCCCCCCCCCCCCCCATATCTGTCAGGCCTCCTGCATGTTCGCACCCCCTCCCGTGCTCTTAGATCCTCATCTGCATAGACATCATTTACGTAGACGCCCCATTGTACGCTGCCGGCCGCTAGGCCGACGTGCCTACAGGGCGACCATCTTGGGTCAGACCACTATCAGACAGCTGCTGTCAAAATGAATAGGACACAGCTCAGATCTCATTTTAATCATATGTTCACAATGCTCATGACCTTTCAGACAGATTACACATATTTATTCAGAACCAAAACTATTTAAACTGAAGTCAAACTGGATGAAAAATGTACATGCACTTACATATTTTGCAGTTACATATTAATCTAATATACACACACTCTCTCTTTCTTCCTATATATATATATATATATATATATATATATATATATATATATATATATCTATATATATATATATATATATATATATATATATATATATATATATATATATACTGTATAAATAGGCTATATACACAGACACCGATCTACAGACAACAGCACTGATCTACATAGGAGCAAAACGATATACAGACAAGTGAGAGCAGAGGTGCCCATAACAGCATTTAAAAATTATATAATACAAGCTGTGATCGGGGGGAAAAAAATCAACAAAAAACCTAATAACGCATGTTAGAATCAAATACATTACAAAATCATAGCAAAAACGGTATAATATTTTACCCCCCCCACACACACACACACACACACACACACACACAAATCATGTCTATCCAGTAATTTAGGACCATTTTGTTTGTTTTTGGTGTTTAATATACTTTTCTCTACTTCCATCCCTGCTACCCATTAGCACATATTGTGTTTATGCCGGAAAAACTGTAACTCTAAAGCATGAAGATGAGCTATCATAAAATCTTTCTTATGGAAGGTAATTCCCCAGGATCTGGTTCCTAGTGTCCTTTTTTTTGCACACCCATAAGCGGAGTAAAAGTCGGGCTCCCTGGGACGTAGCTCTGGAAGTTTGCTTACTTTCAATACAACATTGAAACTATTTATTAAGTTAGACAATAATTTAATTCAATTAATTGGTCCCATGTAGCCCCTAAAGGGGTGACGTTTTCAGTCAGCTGATTTATCTGGAAATCGGGTGAGAATTCCCCGGATTCAGAGTGTCTGAAAACAAAAAGTACATTTTCCTAAATTGACGTGTATTCTCTCTGACTGCAGCTTGGTCTGACCTAAAATGGGCGCTCTGTCAGCACGCATCTCACCCGACGACGCGGCGTCTACGTATTCATGTCTGTGCTCATCTGCTTTAAATCTGCAGCTCTGCCCCCCGCCTATGGAACTCTCTACCACCTCTATTTAGAAACACGGACTCACTTCTCCATTTCAAATCACAACTCAAAACTCATCTGTTTAAGATTGCCTATTATCTTTAATATCAATTTCCCTGTCCCAGCCTTTGTATTTTTTTTAAATGTTTTTTATTCTGTGTTTCGACTTTGGTTCAATTCAATTTAGTTCAATTAAATTTTATTTATATGGTGCCAATTCATGAAACAAGTCATCTCAAGGCACTTTCCAACATCAAATTCAATCAGATTATACAGATAGGGTCAGATTATACAGATTTGTAAAAAAAAAATCTATATAAGGGAACCCAGTTGATTGCATTAAAGTCTTGACAAGCAGCATTCACTCCTCCTGAAGAAGTGCAGAGCCACAGGGAGAGTCGTCTGCATTGTACATGGCTTTGCAGAAAACCATCATACTGAGCAAGCATGAAGCGACAGTGAAAAGGAAAACTCACCTTTTACGGGAAGGAAAAACCTCCAGCAGAACCAGGCCCAGTATGAACGGTCATCTGCCTCGACTGACTGGGGGTTAGAGAAGATAGAGCAGAGACACAAGAGAGACAAACAAGCCTAGAAGCACACATTGATTCAGGAATCTGTTCTACAATATATGGTAATAGCGGGTGATCTGTCTTCCCTGGATGATGTCACAGCTAACAGAACGCCAAACCAGTTGCAGTCTGAGAGCAAAGTGCTCTGTTAGAAACATACGGGGTAATAAGAGCTCTGATATATGATGGAGCTTGATTATTAAGGGCTTTATACGTGAGAAATGTTTGTGAAATTGTGTTTTTATCTTTTTTGTATGGTGATCTTGAGTGTCCAGAAAGGCGCCTTTTAAATAAAATGTATTATTAAAATGATGATAATAATGATAATAATAATAATATTATTATTATTATTATTATTATTATTATTATTATTATTATTATTATTATTATTATAAATTAACACTGTTGTAAAACATTAGTTGTATTGGAAAGGTATAAATAATTAACCTGACACAAGCCAGACGCATGTCGCTCCGCCTAGCTCCACTCACATACATCTGGGACACCGCCATAGGAATTGCCTTTATTGAAGGCTGGGCCTTATCAAAATTTCTTGCATATGATTGGATAAGCCACTTGTCTGTCATCTTTATCGACGTGCTATTTCAACCACTCACACCGAAGCTAACCCGTGACGCTGATGACAGCGACGCAGAAAAGAAAAAAAAAATTTTAATGTGTTTGCGGCTCTAGAGGCACGCGTTTTATTGACAGTGAGCTAACAGGAAGAGGGGGAAGACAGGCGGCAAAGCACCGCGGGTCGGAGTCGATTCTGGGCCGACCGCGTTGAGGACTAAAGGCCTCCTAATATGGTTTGCGCTAACCGCTCCGGGCATGTCTCCAGCGGACGCGCCCCGGAAAACAAAACTTGCCAAATCCGGTCGGGAGAAGGGCGAAACATGGTTTCCACCAACAAAAGCCTTCAGAGGCGTTCTCTGATGTTCTTTTAATGAAACAATATTAGCAGTGCTCTCAACTCTCACGCATTGACCGTGTGACACACGCATTTCACTAACTTCACACGCTCACATGCAACACATGGCATTTCACACGCAAACATGGCATTTCTCACGCATAAAAATCACAAAGCCCGTCTGGGCTGCGGACGACAAAACTCCGCCTTCTGCTGAGATGTTTCGGCTTCTTTCACAGCTTGTGGCCATCAGTAATTCCTGCTGCAGTTCGTGTTAACAGAGCAGCAGGAAGAGTGATCAGAGTTATGAATAATTTTAGTCTTAACAGTGGCGAAAGTAAGCCGGTAAGGTCCTGTACCTCGTACACCGGAGGGTAGGGGGCGGGGGGAGAGCTGCTGCCAGATGACCGGTTCATTCAGAACCAGTTAACTGAAAAAAATTATGGACTTGTTTTAGAAACTTTAAAGCCTCTTTTTTAGAAGGATTTAGAAAAAAAGTGACTTTTCCACCTAACTTTAAAGCTGGACAAAAAAGGGGCTTAAGAAGTTAATAACATAGGTGATGCAGAAAATTGTCGCACTTTTGTTAATGTTACTGTTGCACTCAGTTACAGTAGAGTTTAATGTTGTTTCATAGTCAAGAGACCCACAAGATTAATAAAAGAACTACCTAGAATGAAAGCAATAATTTATTCTCTATCAAAATGACTGAGACTTTTCTAATTTTCTATTGATATATTTTACCTTCCATTCATATTTTCCCCCCTTCACTTAAATAACGGTACCTTTACTTAAACTCAAAATATAGATATAGCCTATATAATTAATTGTAATCTAATCATAATCTTTATATTAATGTAAAGTGTTAGTCAGTGTCAACTCATTTTTAGAAGGATGGGTAAAGCCAAATTCTGGGTAAAAACTTAATGAACATGTCAGTTATTTCAATAACTCACACCATCCCATCAATTGCATGTGTTGATTATAGGTAATTAATACTTTAGTTAAGTACGGTTAAACATAAGAACGAACTTATAACTTAACCATACCTGATTAAACTGTATTTTCATACTTCATCATGATCTGCTGCCATGTCCTTGCAATGCCTTTCGTAATCAATGTGCCCCCATCCCCTACCCATTTTGTTGAATGAGTGCAGTGACAATGCAGCTTTAATTCTCTGTTAAATAACTTTCACTCATGCATTGACTTTTTCAGTAATTCTCTGCAGCTAACTCGCTTTTTCTGCAGCACCAGCATTGTTTCTTTTTATTAGTTATAGTTTAATATTCTCCATATGCCTTCATTAAAGATTTCTAATTTGTGGGAAATGCGCATTTCCAGGCTTCTTATTTCCTGCCATTGCCATGGTGAATTGCATTATCTGCGTTCCATTGATGAGGGTTTGTTTCAGGTTCGGGCTCGTGCTCAACTCAGGGTTGATAGGACGCTGAATTTAGTTACCTGATTGATACCACCTGTTCTTAAACCGAAAATGCTGAGTATGACAGCGTGAGGTAGAACTACTCAGAGTAGCAGCTTTCTACCCTGGGTAGACTGGCCAATCTTTCAGAAACGAGGCCCACATATTCGTTGTAGAAGATGTTATCAATGCACGTCCAAAGCACTGAAGAAACACAGGTTTTTTTAGCCCCTTGATAGATATGTCGGTCATTTTTGCTCTATTTCCTCTCTCCGTCTTTTTGTGTTTTGCTGTTTCTTTTTTTCAGTTTTCATGACACATTTTCATGCAGTGACATATTAGTATCCATCAGTTTTGAAGGGCAGGGCGATCACAGAGGCCTGTCATACATTATGGCACAGAACTCATTTCCTGCCTGAGTTTAACAATGTCTGTGTCCTCCGAGAGGTGAGACTATATGAGGGACACATCATGAGGCTCTGCATCTTCGGATATTGTGAAGGTGTGTGCGTGGAGGCTGGACAGAGCAGTGACTAAATAAGGCCACAGAATTCTTATGTCCTCTAAAATGACATCCAAAGTCACTCTACCATCAGAAGGTTTGATGAAAAACAAAATGAGCTGCATTTAGCATGCATAGTTGACACAGCAACACTTAGCAACCTAATTCTTTATAATGTCTGAATATTAGTGACTGATTAATAAGCTGCTTCAAACAGGTCTGCTCTACATACTGGTCAAAACATTTATCTGGTCAAATAACATCTATGGTTTATTTGTTATCATAATGTTTGACTGATGTTTACATGGTTTATACGATCTGCCTTACACAACATTGCTCTTAAACAGCAAGGAGTTGTCCAATAAAGCGAGCTGGAACTGTTTGAGTACCCAGTCAGTAAATGTCCTTCCAAATGCAGTCCACAGTCATGGTAAGAACAAAGTACTTTCTCTGTTAGTTCTATGATTTTATTATATTAATGAGATTGCCATTATTAAGTTCAAAATTATTTCAGTCTAACCTTTAGTGTTCAAAGTCCCTATTTCAGTGACAAAGACAAAGAAGAAGCCAAATAAAAACTGTAATGAAAAATTAAATACACTTCAAAATCCCAGGCATGAAGAAAAACTGTGTGCAGAAGAAGAATTTAAATGGGATTTACATTCATCTCATCATCAATGTACATTTGCAGACAAATTGACCAAAGCTGCTATCACTCAATTTGATAATTGTTGTCCATGGAGTTAAGTATCTAGTGAGATCCGCTAGTGGATTGGTGCTGGAGCACTAATGACATATTGATGTTTCACTGTAAACTCAGTAAGTCTTTTACTTGTAAACTAAACCGGATCCACTTTGCTTTTTATCAACTGACTTCCTGCCTGAACAATCAGCTCTGCGGTAGAATGACGTGGAGTCAGCATGGCGAGTGTCAAAAATAGGACAGTCACGTATTTCAAAGAAGCGGCAAGCGCTGGGTGGAACCACTCTGACGTATTCCAACCTTTCCTTGTTCAGTGGAACCTCAGGGTTACACTTTTTTTGGTTGACTAAAATATTGCTATTTTTAAACCTCTCTAGTAACTTCTCTTAACAGTGACAAATCTTACAACTTTCCGCTGTGTTATGGTAAACGGCCTGCACTTGTATAGTGCTTTATCAAGTCCTGAGGACCCCAAACTGTTGTACACTACATTCACCCTCCGATGGTGATAAGCTGTATTGTAGCCACAGCTGCCCTGGGGCAGACAATCTGCACTGACCACTGCCAGCAGGCAAAGTAGGTGAAGTGTAGACGCGGTTCTAGACAGATGGTATAGATGGCCCTGGCCCCTGTTATTGTCCCCGTACTAAAGACATAACATTAAATACAGTTCTTACGATTATATGCACCGGTGAAGAAACCAAAACGGATTGGTTATGGAACTGAAACTCTCTGAGTGAGCCATTTTGTTCTATTTATATTACTTTTGATGTTACTTTATATGTGGCAGAAAGTGATATTCTATATGAGAAAGCAAGGTAGGACAAAAAATGGAACCAGTTTTACATTTTAGTGTTGAGTGACCAACTGGTTCTCAGAATAGGGAATAAAGCCTATAAATTTTGTTTTGTTTTTTTCATTGTTTGTAGAACTTACTATTCAACAATTAGATGTCCTACAACTTTAGAGAATATAACAGACCTATTAGCTGCACGTGGCAGGGCTGTTTTGGGGAAGGTTTTTTCAAGGCTTGCTGACATTGTCTGTTCATGGATGGGATGGCACAACATTACATTCTATAAGTCTGCCATGATTCCAAGATGTGTAGTAAGCCTTAAAAAAACAATTTAATGTATATAATGCTGTGCTTTTTTTGATTTAGTACAGTGCAAATTGCACTTCAAATCCATTTTTTGTTCCTTCATCACATCTACATGTTCTAAATCTATCTTATTTTAGCCTGACCAACTTGGAACCACAGCTGCTCACTAAAGATGTGCAATTATAACAAAATTAAATGATTGATGGACTAAATAAAAAAGGTACATACTTTCATAAAGGATATTCAAACTTCAAATTAAGCATTATCTGTCTACTATCTTGCCAAACCAGGAAGTGACACTTAAGTTGTACATTTCTTTAAACGAGAGCTTGTAATGAACAGAGGCAGCGGATCCAGAATTTAGCCAGACCAGCAGAGGTTTGTTCAAAAGGAAAGGCTCTTTAATAACAAAATCAAAAACAAACAGGGAAAAATCCAAAAGAGACCGTCGAACCAAAAGACAGTATAAAAATAGACAGACGAGCAGGGCAGACAAGGCAGGAACAGGCAGGACTGAATGGCTCAGGTTTCTGGAGAAACAGGGGGTCAAAAATCCAAACGCAAACCAGCATACAGAAATTTGCATGAGGAGACTCACCTACACTCAACAAGACAACCTGGCACTGATGTTCTTCTTCTTCTTCTTTTCTATTATGGCGGATCACAAGCAACTTTAAGGTGCATACCGCCACCTACTGTACATGAGTGTGTAGTAGCGTTACTTCACATCTATTAGATTCTATTTATTAATTTTGTATTCTTAAGATAAATAAACAATGCTTTCCTTAATTTATGAATATCTGTTATGTTTCCTTCATTTCCTAATATACCTTTAAGATTCCATTCATGCCCTATACTTCTAACTATTCTCTTTAATTTTTCCCTTTCAAGTTTATATGACTTACAGTTCATCAGTATGTGTTCTACATTTTCTTTTTCTCCACATCTCTCACATTTATCACTATTTTTCCTTCCTGTTAAATAAAGCATGTCTTTTAAGTAGGTATGACCTATTCTTAATCTACTAATTATTATTTCTTCTCTTCTGTTTCTTTCATTTATGCTTCGAATTTGAACTGACTTTTGCACTTCATATAATCTTCTTCCTTTCTTATCTTCATTCCACATTTTTTGCCATTCCTCCATTTCTTTACTTTTAATAAGTGATTTCCCTTCCCCTTTCCCAAAAGGAATTGAAATTGTAATTTCCCCCTCCAAAGCCCTTTTAGCTAATTTATCTGCCTTTTCATTGCCTTTTACTCCTTCATGTGCTGGTACCCAACAAAACCAAACATCTATTCCACCCCTATATAATCTAAATAAAATATTATGAATTTCTAATACCAAATCTTTTCTATAATTTCCTTCTCCCTTAATACTTTCAACTACTGCTTTAGAATCTGTGCACACCACCACCCTGATTGGTCGAATCTCCTCCACCCATTGCAAGCTTAATATAACTGCCACCATTTCTGCTGTAAAAACCAACAATTGATCTGATATTCTTTTATGAATACATTTTTTAAACTCTGGAACATATATTCCTATTCCCACATATCCTTTTAAATTCTTAGAACCATCTGTATACATTTTAAGGTAATTATTATATGTAGTTCTTAAATAAATATCAGTTTTTATGCCTATTTCATTTAAATTCCAATCATTTTTCATTGTATTAATTTGCAAATCTACATTAACCTCTGGTATTAGCCATGGAGGAATAATGCTAATTGGGTTAAATTGAGCTATTTCCTTGTCTTCTAATCCATACTTTTTAATCCATTTCCTAACCATCCATCCAAATCCATTACTTTGGAACTTCACATATTCCCAACAATTTTGTATAATAGTTGAATTCACATGATTATCTATATTACTTTTAATTTTCATCCAATATGCTAAAGCTAATTTAATTCTTCTCATTTCCAGTGGTGTTTCCCCATTTTCAATTAAGAGAGCATTAATAGGTGTTGTTTTTATTGCTCCTGTACATATACGCAAAGCTCTACACTATATTCTTTCTATTTTTTGTAATGATGTTTTAGCTGCTGCTCCATATATAATACTGCCATAATCTATTATTGCTCTCATGAGAGCCCTGTATATGCTTAATAATGACTGTTTATCTGCCCCCCAATTATTTCCAGCCACAGCCTTTAACAGATTAATAACTTTTTTACACTTGGTTTCTAAGTTATCTATATGTGTTTTCCATGAGTAAGAACTGTCCAACCATAAACCTAGATATTTATATTCTGTTACTCTTTCTAAAGTCTGTCCATACAATGTTATTGTTTCTATATTAATATTTCTCTTCTTTGTGAAAACCATATAACAAGACTTGCTTGCTGATAATTTGAAACCCCATTCATATGACCATTTTTCTACTTTACTAATTGCTTTTTTAGTATTTTCTACCACATATTTAATATTTTTCCCTTTCATCCATATGGCCCCATCATCTGCATACAGTGCAGATTTTATACATTTATCATTATCATAGAAAATATCATTGATCATTATATTAAATAAAATTGGACTAATTACACTACCTTGAGGTATTCCATTTTCAACATTATATTCATTTGAATAATCATTCCCAACTTTTACTCTTATCTTTCTATCTAGTAGAAAATTTGCTATCCAATTACTGGCACTGATGTCTGGTCTCAACAGTTTATATGGAGGTGGAAGCAGGTGAAACCGGTGAGAGGTGATTGCAGCAGGGGTGGAGTTAGGCAGGTGTGCAGAGTGGGTAATTAGACCAGACATCAGGGGTCCGTTCTTCGTACGTTGCTTAAAACATCCGAGATCAAATGAGACATCCAAGATGATTTCATCCGGCTAATCATGATCCGGCTAATTGGGTTCTTCGAACACACCTGTTGTTTATGATTAGTATCACTGGATTGAGTTATCTGAGACAACTGCGCGTTCATGCGTTTGTTTAAAAGGGGAAATGTATCGATAGTAGAAACAATGATCAGCAACGCTGCTATTGGCTGTTCAGCATGGCCAAAGAACGCCCACAGTTTTTCTCCCAAGCAGAACACGAGCTTTTAATGGAAGGTTATGCCGAATTTGAGTCATTAATTAAAACACCTTAAAATCTGTTAAAGCCAGGAGAGAGGGCCGGCAAAAAGCAGCAGACAAATTAATGCTTAAATACTGTCCATGGTAGATGTTTCTATCACTTTCTACAGTATGTATTTGTGCATTTTAATAATTTCATATTTACTTTGTTCTTTTATATCAGAGCCTCCACGGGACCCGCTAGAACATGGGGACAAGTAAAAGTGAAATACAAGAATATTCTACAAAATGGTAGCCTTTAATTATTATACTTTATTTTAAAAAGGCACTTGTTATGTCAAGAGATCCACATTTCAGTGTCATTCCTTAGGCACGGGAAGTAAAGGACCCGTGCAAACTGGGTATTTTAATAAAAAAAAAAATCTTTATCCATAAAAAATAAAAATCTTCCTTTTCCAAGTCATCCACAGTTTACACGGTAAAACTGTATTGCTCCGTGGCTAGATAATCCATCCTTAGTTTTTTCTAATACAATATAAGGCTCGACAGGAAGCAAGCCTTTCAAAGTAAACTAAACTTCACAATAAAATGGCCCGAACAAATCTTCTTACTGAATATGATAAAAATAAAAAGCAAACCATCATACAAATAACTTAAATATTTTAGATTTATGGCTCTAACACAACTTTTTCCTCTTTAAAAGCCACTGTTAAATTATGTGTTTGTCTGTTTATAACAGCCACCAAGAAAAATCTCTCTACAATTACACTGTCGCGCTGCGCTAAAGGATCCTGTCTATTGCGCAATACGCGATTAATTCGAAAAACTCTGCAAATTATTCTTGCACCTTCCGCAACAGGTTGCTGTCGTAAAAATGGACATGGCTACGGCAGACTTCCCATCTCCTCCGCTTATACAGCCGTGATCTAATCTTGTTTACATGAAATAAGCCTGCTCTGGAGCAGGTTTAAGCTGGCGCACATGTTGCTATGACAACAAGTGCAGGAAGTCTTTCGAAGAACCAAACGATCCAAGATCATGCCAAATCGTCAACAATGAAATCCAGCTAACTGAGTTAGCGACGTACGAAGAACGGACCCCAGTGCTGAGGCTCAAAACAAGAACAGATCAAAAAATCAAACCCAAACTAAGAAGCTTCTGAAGACATAACAGGATAAACTAAAACAGTAAACAAGATTATAAACAAGAATCCAGACAAGACAGAACTCAAAACAGCTAGATAATAAAAGACAGGAGAGAGAAGGAAAACTAAAACTAACATAAACCAGAACAGAACTCAGAATATTACATAGCTGAAGTTTTCCCTCCTTATTAGAATCAAGTATTTTTTCTTAATATCTGCATCAAATTTGAAATTTTTAATACAAACAACTCTACTTCAGAGCGATCAAAGAAATATTCGCTCCTGTTTGTCAGTCGCTGCATTGAAGAAGTGAAGTCATGAGAGACACTTGTAACTTGTAACAGTCACAGAAGTTATTCAGACTCAATTAACATTTTCAGTTACACAAACATCCATGTCTAAAAATGCTGCAGTGACTAAAGTTGTTATACTTTGAAGACCTGATTTGGACATTTTGAGTGGAGCAAATTTAAGGTTCATTGCTAATAACTTATCAGTAGTAGATATATGTTTTTATTTTCTGTTTCCAGAGGCTAACAATTCTGGCTAGTCTAAGCAATGCCGATATTAAAAGTGTACTTCTATCAGAGGAAGGACTGAATTATTGTTTTGCAAGTCACAAGTTAGACTCACCTCTTCCCACTCAGGTCTGGAATCAGGTCTGAAGTAAAAGTAAGTGTCCATTTCAAGCTCAAGCAATACGAGGGCATTAATGTAAAGTGGGGATCTTTTTTTGATCCTCACCTTTTTCTGGGCTAGGGGTTAGGTTAAGCACTAAGATGTGTTTGATTTGTGGTTCATGGTTTACGGTAGGGTTAGGGTTAGGCCTTAGAGATGCTTGAGAATTAATGGAAGTCTTTAGAAGTCAAGGTTGTGTGTGTGTGTGTGTGTGTGTTTATGTGTGTGTGTGTGTGTGTGTGTGTGTGTGTGTGTGTGTGTGTGTGTGTGTGTGTGTGTGTTCAAAGCGTATTACCTGCACTATTTAACTTTATTTTGCAAATAATGTATCAACCAATTTGATTTGATTTATTGTATGTGGTTTACTTTGGCTGGGGATGAATTCTGGAATGAATTTCATGTCTATACAATCATATTAAATATATTTTTTGTTAACATGGTTTATGTATTTAAAACTTATTTTGGCTTTGTACTTTCTTTGAGCATACATGGAGGTACCAACAACCCATCCGATTATCTTTAGAACAAACAATAGTGGGAAACGACTAAGACGCAAGTTGACACAGTCACAATAGGAGTCATGTTGCCATGGACTGTTCTCGAAGTTGTTGCCCTGCTGGAAAGTGAACCTCTGTCCCAGCCTTAGGTGTTTTCAGATAATTGAAATTTGCAGAAAAGGATCTCCAGAGCATGGTGCTGCCACCAGCATGCTTTACTTGACTTAACTTACTCAGTTTTATAAATCCATAGATCCATAGATTTATACATTTTCAGCACTTTTAGACTACTACTTAAATGTAGGTCAGAGTGCTATAAAACAATATACTCAATGTCAGAAAGCCAGTAGAGGTACAGCTCACTTAGTGCATCAGATGGATGAGAGGTTTTTAAAAACAGCACATCTCAGTTTTGCTTGATGCAGTTGAATGCAGCAGCCTGATGAGTTACTCCTGACAGTTTTCCAGATGGGCTGCAGATACACAGCCAGTCAGTTTCAGTTTGCTCTACTTTGTTATCTGCAGTTTTATTTCTTTATTTTAGTGTGTGTGTGTGTGTGTGTGTGTGTGTGTGTGTGTGTGTGTGTGTGTGTGTGTGTGTGTGTGTGTTCCTTCACAGAAAATCTGAACTTTTGTTTTGAAAGAACTAACTATTCAACTGGGCTCCCCATTTTTTTCAGATGAGTATAAATATTTATGACATACCATGAAATGCAAAAAATACAACGAAAAGAATCTTCAGATATAAAACATCAAACACTTCTGCAGCATTTATGCTCCATGTCGATTTTCCTCCGAAGTAGCACTAGTTTCCTAGATTCTAGAGGGCAGTGTTGTGCTCCTTCGCCAGGCGCACTACAATCCACTACACCTAAAAATAGGCTTAACTGTTTTCCAACAATAGCAACGCTGATTTCTGTCCAGATATTGATAAAATATCATTGATCACTGTGGTCTTTTTAGGCCAAATCATAAAGATGTCTATATTTACCAGCCTCCGCAAACGGAGGTATATATATATATATATATATATATATATATATATATATATGCATACCTGTTCTGCAGGTATACATATCTATACCTGGAAAACAATAACATATATATATTTTTGCAAATTGTGTGCAAACCCTGTTGTTTCGTGTTTAGGTTTAATGTAGCTGATTTCCATTTTATGTGGTTACTTAATGGGGAGAACAAGTTTATTCACCTTCTGTCTAATAATTATCCCATGTCCCTTGGTTGTGTTTGTTTTCAGATCTTTGTGTGTCTCTGTCCTCCCATCTGGACATAAATGCTATGCTACACCAAACATCTTCACTCACCACATTCATCTTTGTGCCAACCAAGTGGGATAAAATCAGCCTATCCCTGCAGATCTCCTACACTCTCATTCACCTGCTCTCTCATCCATCGTCTCTTGTCTCGCTTTGATACAAGACTGTTGGGCCCCTTGCCAACAGTTAGATCTCAGTGGGCCCCATCCATATGGCCAACTTGTTCAGCAGTCATTACTGGCCCATTTAACACATCTAATTGTTCGACGTTTGACATCTTGTCAGAGCAATTAGTTTAGATTACTCCTGCATGAGACACTGATGTTGATTTTGTCACACGTTTGTTGCAATACATGAGGCCAGTGTTATGTACAGTATATGTGTGAATATGAGGGACTAATGCAAACAATGTGGAAGTGCCTATGCTGGGCATGGAAATGCATTTTTAACAGAAGTGTTGAGAAAATTGCTAAATGTGTTCTATTTAGGATTGTTGAATTTCTGAGATAGACAGTATAATTACCACTCACTCCGACTGTGACACAACCTCTGAGCAGATCTTTGCTGTTCAAGACAATACCTGTGATACCATTAAATGTGCTGCATAGTGTTTCAGAAGCACTCCAGATGCCTCCCAGTAGCAGCTCTTCACTCTGTTCATGACATGTCTATTTTTGACAGTAGCACCACTGAGCATAGATGGTTGGCAGAAAGTCAGGCTTTAAATCTGTGAATGGAATGTCAATGGAATGTCTTTAAAACAACAGCCAGAGCAGATTCCCTATCATATCACGTTACAACATCAGCACGTAACTGATGACATTACGTCAGTCCTCTGAATACACAGTAAATAATGTATAACTTTACTAAGTGAAAAACAAAAAGTTTCCCAAGACACCATTATTCTAGGACGATATATATATATGTGTGTGTGTGTGTATATATATATATATATATATATATATATATAGATAGATAGATAGATATGCGTGAATGGTTGTTTGTCCTGTCTGTCTCTGTGTTGCCCTGCGACAGACTGGCGACCTGTCCAGGGTGTACCCCACCTCTCGCCCAGTGAATGCTGGAGATAGGCACCACCAACCCCGTGACCCTATGAGGGATTAAGTGGGTCAGAAATTGGATTGATGGATCCATCCATATCAGTGGCGTGCGATAGGGTTCATAGCTGGTGAGGCATTGACGTCATCAGAGTCAGATTTACAAATATATACACTCTACAGAGTAGACTTGTTGCAAAATGCTGAAGGAGACTGATTGAGCCAAATGAATTCACCAAGAGACATGGAAAAAATATTGATTCTTTGATGAAAAAAATAAGACTTAATTATTTGTCATTTGATTAGTAACAGTTTATGAGTTATGATGGATTCCTGCATTTGTAACACATTCTAAAAATATAACACACATTACGCACATTTCATTACAAAAACAAAACATGAATAATTATCGCTGTCTTACCTCTTCTTATAATTTAAGTCCATGCAGCGCTCTTTCTGCACAAAAATATCGGTCATTTTCCGGTAAGTTCTCTTTATCTTTTTCAGTTTTAAAAGTCTCTCAGTCTCAGAGGAGATCACTGCCAGAGAGGAAAGCCTTCCTTGATCAGTCCTGTTCCAGCTGTATGTTCAGAGTCTTTTTAGTGCTTTACTTGTTTAGCATAACTCGCTAATAATACATCCATAACTTGCTGTCACTCTACAGTTTTTGGGATCACGAGCGGTGCTCCTTGAGCGCCCCCTGCCTAGAGGCCAAGGAACTGCCAGCCTCACCTACAACCAGTTCTTTGCCCGTTATGATCGCCCAGCAGCACGAAAAATGTTACTGCACACAGTTTGATGCCCAAAACACAGTTCTGAACCACATATATTAAATTGTGGAAAATCAGCTCATAACTGTTTGAACAATTTAATTTATGATCTAGAGACAGGAGGATGCATTCACAGAATGGAAGCCAGCGCAGTTAACATGGGATTGCACAATCCCAGGGGAGGCCAAGCCCCCTGCGGCCTCACCGGCTTCACTATCAAGCGCCACCAAGGACTTACATGAAAAATAGCAAAAAGTCTGCGATTTAAAAGAAAATATGATCAAAAATTAGGAAATTAGATAAAAAAGAACTTTTATTACAAATGACTGAGTGAATCACAATATATATTATGTTATCATCATTATATATTTTCTTTCTTTCCATAAACTCCCTGCCTCCCCTGACTGCACGTCACTGATCCAAATATATATATATATATATATATATATACATATATATATATATATATATATATATATATATATATATATATATATATATATATATATGTCACACATGCGTGGCTCTTATATATATATATATATATATATATATATATATTACCAAAAGTCTTCTAAATAAAAGCCCAACCTTTGCAGCTTTAACTACTTCCACCCTTCTGCAACGGTTTCAGAGTGTGTTTAGGGGAAGTTTGACCATTCTTCTGACTTTTTTTTGTGAGTTCAGGCATTCATGTGGATGAGAAGGCCTGTCACACAGTCTCCACTTCAGCCAGAAGGATGTGCTATATGCATAGTTTTAATTTGTCGAGTGTGCATAACAAAGGTGAGCACAGTATGTTCATGACATATGGAAGTCCACGCTTCAGTCTTTTTGTAGGTTGATGGAATTTAGCTCTGAGCTATAGCAAATCATTCATATAACATAGACATGGTAATGTACGATCCCACTGTGCATGTGTGACATACTACACAGTACATTTCCTCCCTGGAGAGAGCAGAGTCAACAGAGAGGATGGCTACCTTCTGGCATCTGTCACCCTGAACTGTGTTTAATTCCATCCACACTCCCAGCTTTCCATTTAACTCATGTCTTTTCCTGTCTGCTTAACCTCTCTACCTCCACCCTCATTTGTTTTTTCCATCCCTTTATTCTCCTCTATTACTCCATTTCTCCTATTTCAGGCAGTATTGTTTTAACCTTCCTCATGTCCACTGTAACAAAGCATTGTTCTGCCCTTTATAACCTACAAATTTTCTGTTCCCTGTTTTATATGTCTGCAGTCTGCTGTATGTCCCTCCTGATATTATACAGCTACAGTATGTTTCTGTCTTTTGGAGATACCAGGTCAGGCGTAAAGACTAATCTGAATTTCATTCACAGCATCACTGGGGAGTTTATATTTAAAAGAGGAAACAGGGAAGAGGCTGTCTCTCTTATTTAGCAATCTGTGTATCCTTAAGTTACCTTTCAGTTGTGTAACCTTTAATAAGCGCCTGGTCGGTCTTGTGTCATAGCCTTGCCCAATGGTTTTCACGGCACAAAGGCTCAGTATCAAAAGGTTGACTGAAGGTCCAACAAGATTTTGTTTGATAAGCTAGTGGTTTGTTAATGTTTTGCATGTAATGCAGGTAGGGACAGCTGAGTGCTACCTTTTGAAGGAAAAACTTTGAAGTCATTGGGCTTTTTCCAAAAGAGAATTGCAGGAAGATCATTGTAATCACCGCTAAAGTCATTATTGCTCACCTCTATTTTATTTTTCACAATCTGTCAGTGTAAAGCCACACTCTCCCTTGTGGTTAATAAATGCTGCTGTAAACCCACTACCTGAGAAACAGAAACGTGACACAAGAAGGGACAATATTTTTGTGGGTAACTTTTTTTCTTTGTTGTAACAATGCTTCTTAGCGATACATCTTATACTGTTGGAAAGGTTGCTGTTTTTTTTCCCTTAAATCTTGACATATTTTTAAGAAAATGCATTTGTGACTCGAAGAACAGGCTGAAATGGGAGAAAGGCTTTAATTACCCTTCTCTCCTTGTTCTATCTGTCCAACATCTGGACATCATTGTCATCAGCAGTGTATCTTTTGCTCTTCAGGTTTAAGCAAACTGCTGAATCTTGCCCAGAGCTACTGGCCCTCCTGTGCTGCAACATGCATTTGGTTTGTTTGGTTTCTCCTATGTAAAAGTCTGATGTAGAGGTAAAGGAAGCCATCTTTCATAAACAGAGAAACACTGAACAGAGGTGGAGGACTGTGGTTTCATGAGCCAAGTGGCTAAGTGAACAAGAGATTCTAACAACCCCGTACAGTGACGAGTGGGTCATTGAGTTGCATCTGACCAGGAATGCACCTAGGAGGACAGGCCTCCATGTGCTTAAAAAAAGCAAGGCAAGGCAAATTTATTTGTATAGCACAATTCAGTACAGAGACAATGCTTTACATAATTTAAAATATAGGAAAATAAAACAGAATAAAAGCAAGTAGGAATAAAATTTAGGAACAAAATAGAACATCAAAAACAGTTGGACTAAAAAAGTTGAACTAAAGATGTTTTAGTAAAACTGTTTAACTAGAGCAGTCGAAGGCAATCCTAAACAAATGTGTTTTTGGGCTGGTGGTCACCTTTCAGAAACACAGGCAGGGTTGTTTCATTTCCATGCGCGGCGTTTACATCATAATTCACTTTGAGTCGGCGGATTTTCATCGCCATAACAGCTATTTTCTGTAGAAGCCTGTCAAAGTCATCTGTGCTGAAGGTAGGCATCCTTTGAATCGGGTGGTTCTTCTCCATATCCACTTCATGTTGAATTATTTCCATAAGAGCGTTTTTCCTGAGAACTGACTCCTCTGTGGTGTTATAAAGAGGCATCTTGTGTTGATTAGCTGAAAACTAAAATAGTCCACACGGGGAAACAATCAAAATCAAAAATAAATCAAAGAAAATAAATAGTCAAAGTCTCTCTTCCAGTGTTTGTACAAGGACAGACAAGCTCCACAGGGTATGGGTGGTTTCCTTTTACACAATCATTCACACTTTAAATTAAAAGGCTGGATATAATTTATTGTGTCACTTCCTGTTTTTGCTGTTGCACTTGGTGGATCCTGTTGCTCTTTCAAACTCTCTAACCGGCGGTCTCTCCTGTTGTTTCTCTCTATGCCTGGGTCTCCTCATCTCTCCTGCTCAGTATCAGATGTTTAGTTACTCCACTGATTTCTTTATCACTAATAGTCTGTCATAAATGTATTATTTTTGTAGCTTTGGAGGAAAGACTGTCAGAATCTGAAGCCAGTCTCCACGCTGTTGAAAAACCAGAAGATGGTTGAGGCCCTGAGCCACCGACGGTAATTTTATGTAGCGTTTTTCAGCAGAGAACTCAGGCCTGCTGGGATATGCTACATAGCAAGCATGGTCCGAGATCCTAGTACCTGGGTCACCTAACAGATTTCCCTCGCTCAGCATCACCTGATAAGCCGACTCAGATGATTGGCAGCTCCATAGTCAGAAGCATAGCACAAAGGAGACACCAGCAACAAAAATCAAATGTTTGCTAGGGGCAAGAAATTAAATCCTACCTAAAACTGCAGGCTAAAAATAAGAATAATTACTATGAGAATAATATTCAAGCTGGGGGTAATGACATTCGGTATTGCCAATCAGAGATCACTAACATTAGTGTAATTTTGTTCGCAAGTTTGCCAAAACAATTTCATACTTTTTTTCCCTGGTCCCCGCCCTGATCTAATCATGCATGACGTGGAGTTGTATGCCTTTATTAAACCACTGGTTTTCTAGGTGATGTCCTGAAAATGATCTGGGCTGCATTGATAACTGATGAATGCGGAAAACCTGGTCTGGTATGGAGAGATAGCATCCATCCCACCTTGCATGGAGCATATGGCAAAATTTAAATCTTTAAATTTTCTGCTTTGAAATTCAGGCAATATAGAAGTTGTAATCTTTGCTCCAGTCTTTGACAAAGAAACTGCTTAGTCAGTCACCTAATCTGGATTGTATTAGATTTTCAACCAGGAAATATGATTTAAATCTCATATTCAAATGTTTTCTTTTATTTCCTTTGTTAACCCCTGGATTATTGCCAAAAGTAGAAGCATCACGTGCAGGAGTAAAGCTGAAAAGCTAGTCCATAGACTGGCTAGACTATATAGTTCTTCACCATCAGTCATGATCTGACATGTCTGCAGTTTGCATTCTATCATTCCCCCTTTTCATGCAGTCATTAGGATCATTCATGACAGCTACACGACTGCCTTAGTCTTTGCGATCAAGATCATCTCTTCCACCAGTTTCAAGCTCTTTATAAGCTCTCCTTAGACAGTACGGGATTATTAAAAGCCTTGAGTTTGTAGATGTTCAGTGTTTTTCCCTACTTATCTCTAGTTTTGACCTTGACTGCATTTTACAGAGCTTCCTGCCTTGCCAAGCCCCTATCAGACACCCAGGATTCCATTAACCCAAATAAAACAAATTCTGGTTTAAATCCCGGGCCTTCTGTGGAAAAAGGTACTAATGCAAGCAGCTGTTCACTGTCACTACATGCTCATGCAGGAGGAGTGAATGGTGCAAGTCACTTATTCAATCCAATCTGCTGGGTTTCCTTACAAAGAAAACAGTTTAACTAATTGGAGTACTAAACTGAACTTGACTGCATTGTTTAATTACCAGGATCAATTGAAATATATCAACTTGACTTGGAATCTGTCTGTATGAGTTGATTTGATTGAATAGATTTCTTTTACTGTTCCTTGAGTGCTGTTTGCTCCAAATTGGCACTATATAGATAAACTGAAACGATTTTAATTGAATTGAAATTGAAATTGTGAATTTGTTCTGTAATATATATATATATATATATATATATATATATATATATATATATATATATATATATATATATATATATATATATATATAATATAATATATAATATAATATATTGTCAAGACATGTTTCACAAAGTGACCTGGCTTAGAAGGGCAGTATGATGGACTGTACAGAACATCTCAGACTGCTGCAGTCATTAAGTAAGATGGTACATTACCATAGATATAGCAAATAGTAGTAGCAATAGATAGTAGCAAAGTAAGCAGATAGATTTTGGAGGGTATCTGGGCACAGATAGGAAGCCACTGAACTAAATAGAAAACAGGGGTGAAATGTTTGTGTATGTTTATCCTGGCAGCACTGTTCTTAACATGCTGCCAGGATAACATACAACGTACAAACATGCAACGTTTGTATGTTGTTGCCAGGAATTCCTTTGAGAATTCATGACGCCTTCTCACTCTTCATTTAGACTGTTTGACCTTGATTCCAAATGAAATGCAAAAATTACTTTCATCTGAAAACAGGACTTTGGACCACTGAGCAGCAGCCCATTCCTTTTCTATTTAGCCCAGGTTAGAGTCATCTTGCATTCGCTCTGGTTCAGATTTTGACAGCTATAGTCCAACTCCTACATACATCTGTGTGTGATGGTCCTTGAAAGTGTGACTCCAGTTGCAGTCTACACTTTGTGAATTTCACTCTAATTCATAAACTTGTTTTACTTCACAGTCTTTTTAAGGCTGTGATGGTCCCTGTTGTTTGTGGACCTTTTTCTATCACACTTTTTCCTTCCACTCAACATTCTATCGATAGGTGTGGATACAGCACTCTGAATAGCCATCTCTTTGGCAGTAAACTCTTGTGAATGTGTCAATGAGTGTTTAATAAAAACCTGTCAAGTCAGCATCCTTACCTGTGACTGTCAAGACCTTGACATAACATTTGTGGATTCAAATGCTTTGTTATTGTTTTAGACGTCATAGTTTGGTGAGAAGCTGAAATCTGGATTTTCATTACTGGTAAGCCATAATGATCACAATTAACAGAAATAAATGCTTGACTGTGCAATATATCTACACACCATTGACTTTCACTGATTGAACTGAATTTCTGAAGTGCAAAATTTGATGTTTTCACGTGTTTAGAAACTTTGGAACTGGTTTGTATGAGGAAAGAATCTGTCACTGTCAAACATAGACTCTGGTGTTATCATGTAACTAGATGTAAAATGAAAGATCAAATTAACTTTAGAATATAGTTTAAATTTTAAACTATAGTTTAACACACTTATACACATAAACTTCAGTGTCATGTGTACATTCATCAGCTGATAAGATCTGTTCTGTGTGTGTCCTATCTGGCAATGTAACATTAAGAATTGTTGTCTTAATGCCAAAGAGAGTCCAACAGATTTTACTTTCACAAGTGGAGCCCTACTGCTTCCACCATAGTGCTCTGCTTGATTTATATATGCAAGAAGCTTTATTAGATTTTTTTGTTGGGACTATTTCATGTTCAGTGGTCTCAGAAACAGGAAGGTAGAAGAGAAAAAAGAGGAGAAACAGATGAGACAAATTGCTAAAAGGGAAAAAAGGTGAAAGAGGAGAGGAAAGGGAGAGAGCAAGACAACATCTTCAAACAAACCGAGTATTACAGGTACAAACAACCAACGCCTTGATACCATGACTGAAGAATGTACAGCATTATTTAATGCCCAATGTATAAAGTGACAGCTAAAGATAATGATAGGGATTTTCTGTACAGAAGCTTGAGCCAAAGTCACCCAACCCCCCCACCCAGACCAATGAGGCAGATGCCAGGTGAACCGAAGCCTCAGATGCCCAAAGGGACCCCCAGAGCAAGGGTGCCCAAGAGGGGCCAACACAGGGAAAGCTGTCTCCCCCATCCCAGGGAAGAGCAGAGAGAAGCCCCCGGAAACCCCCCAACAGCCACAACGCCGAAGCCCCCACCGAAACTGAAAAGATCATGAACAACAAGGAGAAATTACATTAGAGTTTATAAAATAATTCAACCATTGATTTTCTGGAAACTTCGAAATTAGCATGATGGGCTTGAGGGTGATGGGAACCAGTCACTCTCTCATTCCTATACGCTCACTTACTATCTTACTGTTGTGTAATTAGAACTAATAGGATATGAAAGCTTAGAATACACAGTAATGAACTCACACTAAAAGCACCAATACCATTAACTCCCCTTCGGCCAAAACCTGCGTGACCTTCTCTATGATTATGTGTCATGATGGATGTGGTCAGGTACCTCTATTTAATCATACTGATAACCATGATGGAGAATTTACTACCTGGAAGTGGCACCATGGCGGTGACATATGTTCAAACACACATGAAGACAGACATAGCCACACACATGCTCTGTGCTATGGCAGAAAGGTAGCCATCTGCAGTGTAGTACAGACAATAGGACAGTGCCACATCGTATGTATGTATGTATGTAAAGCTGGATTTTCTGTTAGAAATGATGCTGCCGCAACAAAAATCTATTTCATTTAAGGTTATTTACATATCTTTTGTCAGGGGGTCCCAAAGAATATGACTGGCAGTGAAATAGAGGTTTTACTCTCCTGTTTGCAAAATAATGAATACAAATTTTATGTTACGAATTTTATGAAGAAATATCGATGTAATAGCCATTTCGAAACCCAAAGTTGTGTTAAGCCAGGATGATTAACTGTTTGTACAGCTCTCCAAGCTTGGAAAGACTTAACCTTGACTACAAATGTATCAGTACTAGGTATAGGACTCAGGCAGGGGCACTCAGCAGATGGAAAATTCTGACCCTGCTTGTTTTTACTGAAATGTCACAACCGTAAAAAAGGGTTTTATAATGCATCAATCAGACTAGAGCTGCACCTCCAGGAATGCTCATAGAGCTTCGGAAATGAGACGTCTGCATCGAACTGCAGAGGTAATCACCACTGTATTGTTCAGGTCACTGCACTGCTTACAGTGATGAGGAAGTGGAGGGAGGAGAATGTAATGGGTAAGAAATGAGCAGGAGCAAGATGGGCGGCAGAAAAAGAGGGAGGACAGCTTGGTTACTGCCAGAAGCACCCATGTTTTAAACACGAGTTCAATAAATGGGTCTGTATTCATATTCTCAGCAAGTAATCAGGGTAAATAAAATCTTGGCACAGCTTTTTTAAATTAGATTTTTTGGCGGGCAGCAGTTAACAGATCTAGATTTCTGCCCTATGGCTGATACTGCAGTTCTGAACTTCTACAAGTTTCACTGTGACTCTTGGCAATGACAAGAACTGTGATCGGGTGTCTTGTTAGCCTTTAATTGGAAAAAAAAACGGTTGAAACTCTTGACTGCAAGGGCAACTTGTTATGGACTAAAAGGCAGAGAATTGGACCTATAGGACATGCATGTTTTACTTCGATTTTAATAGCAATTAAATTTGCTTATGTCATGTTTCAATGCCCTCGTCTTGCAGCTGGCTGTAAAAGAACAGGATGGCAGTCCTATTTGGTGATCAGATTTGTGGGGATTTTATGTGAATTTACCATTTTTGGTCAATAGCTGCATATCAGCGTAATTAATTACCCAGAATTATATAGTAAAGTGTTAGTGTGTTATTTGTCAAACACTAAAAATACAGAGGTTATGCAAAGGTTGGAGCAAATTCCAGTAGTACATACCACTTATCCATAAACTACTACTTTGTTTGTACCAGCACCTGGTTGTAATGCATTACCACAATGTTGCAGTAATTTACCAAGTTGGATGTCAACTGCCTTGAAACAACCAATGGAGCTTTTTTTTTTTTTTTTTTTGCCAGGTGCCACTAAAATCTCCATGCAATTTCAGCAAAAAGAGAAATCCAAACTCAGACATTTCCAACAAACTGAGGGCAACTCACCCCAAAGTGTCGCAATTCTACTACATGATTCAACCTTGCCAGATGATCATCACAGATGATCATCTGTGAAGCAGTCACTTGCTTAACAGATAGGGCATAGAGGTGATCATTACTGGTTAGTTGGATGACTCTGAACAACTTGTCAAACTGGAATTAATCCAGTATGAGTAAGGTCACAATGTAAATACTTTTAGTATGCCTGAGATACATTAGTAATGCAAGACTGATGCACACCACACCATATTAAATCATTAGGCTGGTAAAAAAAAAAATGATTGAAAAGTATCTCTAAATGCCCAGATTGACAAAAGCATACCTGTGAATAATACTGCAGGTGTTGAATAGTCTAGTTAGCAAGTACTCTGTCCACTCACCATCTTCCTATTTCTATTATATCAGAGCTGAGGATGTTCACATGCATGCATGTATCCACGTCCAACAGTAAAATCAATAACCTTGTATTTAATCCCAAAATCCTGTTCCAGGACATTTTCTTCATGTAACAGTCACCTTGGTCCTGGATGTAATGATTTATATAAAAGCCAGGTAAAGGCAGTTTTCTGTTTCTTTTTATTTAAAGAAAATGCTTGAGTTTCCAACAGATCTACAGAAGGAGAATTACCGTGTGGTTGCAGCTGGGTGTCTGTTTAAAGCCCAAAGTTTTATTTGCATTTTATTAAAAATATCTCTTAGACACCAAATCAGTTTGAAGGCAATCAATCTCCTTAACCCTAACCTTAACTTTATATCATAAGTATTTCTGACATATTGTGAACAGTGGTGCAGTGGTCAACACTGTTGCCTTGTAGCAAGAGGGTCCTGGGTACAAACCAAAATCAGGGCCTGGGGTCTTTTAGCATGCTCCCCCGGGCATGTTCACCCCATGCAAGCAGGGATTCCCTCTGGCTACTTTGACCTTGTCACTCAAACCAATATCATGACCCGTGTTTCTCTATGCTGCCTCTGATATACTAATGACCTCTCAGGGGGTACCCCACCTCTTCCCAACTGACTGCTGGAGATAGCTTTTAGCTCTTTCCACATAAGCAAGTATAGACAGTGGACAACCACTCCACCAGTGGTTGTCATGTTGGTACTCCAGTTTGTACTTGATGATTCAGGCTGCTGCATCTTGATGCTTTGACAGTAACAATGAATAATGTACTAGAGTAATGTAGTTTAAGGAATCAGAAAAGCATTAGTCTGCGGTCATTGTTAACATCTTGGAAATTTAAAGGTGTGTTCACATCAACTGCAAATTCAGCCACAATGTTGCCACTTTTGCATGCAGTCACTTGCCTGAAATATCAGCAGCTGTTGGCACGGCGGGTGACGGCAATTGCACAGCCTACGACAAGCCAGAAAAACAGCAGTACAATGGCGTTATCTAGTGACACTTTCACTTACATGCCACTCCAGTCTCCTCACTCACTCTTTTCCTGGCTTGCTCCTTTCTGGACTTATCTTGGTAGTAAATTGGTTGAATCATACAACTCAGGCTGACCGCAGACCACCACTATCAGTTTTTATTCCATGTTGAATCAAAGCAGCCTCCTCTCCGCTGCAGTCCTTCGCCCCATGTCAAAGCCGCATCCACTACCTGATTGGTTGTCGCAACCCGACAAAATACAAAAGTGTCAGTCACAGGTAAGGATTTTTCAACTCCAGCAACTGTCACTTCGCCTCCATCCCAGGTGTTGCGCCTTTTGCGTCGCTATAATCACACTTGTTGCTTCGCTTTACATCACATCACTCCTGTGTTGCACCTATACATAGGAATATCATGTAAATCTGCTGCTTGGGCTGCTAGATTTGCGTTTGGTGTGAATGCTTATTAAAGGTATATAGCCACAGTATATGACTATACCAAAAGGACCAAATTCCAGTTGATTATGATAAAATAAGGCTATATACTCCAAGCGTCCATCCAGATAGTGTTTTGATAGTCATTTTGAGCCAAAAAATAACCACCTCATCGACATGATCCATGACCAACCGTTACTATTTGAATAAACCAACCTACAGCAACTCTAAGAGCCTCATATCAGAACATCAAGAAGAAAATTCTCATTCAGAAATAGAAACAAGGACACAGCATCAAGGTAGTACAATCAATCTATTTATAATGTTGTTTGTACTTAATACTGTAGAGGCTAAGAGGAGCATTGCTATCACTATTATCGCAGTATAAATAAGGACGTTTACTCACAGTTTGCTGGGAGATGCTAAAAGCTGCTTCTATTCCATGCACAGTCTCGTACTTCCATTGTTATTATAAGTACACATGAAGAGCTTTATTTACTGACAAACTGAGCATAAACAAACCGTAAAATGCCAAAATAATACCTAATACGGCAGCAGAATGTGATGATCTTTCATAAAAACTTTGTATGGAACCAGAGGGACTTACTGACATATAAAAAAAGTCAAATAACGTGGCTATGCACCTTTAAAAGGACTAAGGACTAATTTGGCCTGGCAAAGATTATGTTCCTTTCTCTGTTATTTGATTGGAATCATATGTGCAACATCAGTGTGGGCCTCCTTCTTTGATTCTTTTTTCATTATTATCTGTCAATTTTATCGAGTTAAATAAAAACTGAAACATGTTCCCTGTCCCCATGAAACATGACCGCTGAACAGCAAATAAACAAAATATCCATTGAGAGATTTTGCCTCAAGAATGTTTTTGTAATTGAATCACCCGAGCAGTCCTTTCTGCTGCAGGACAGGACGAATGCATCTTCCTGACCATAAAGACGCACAAAACATTTTCAAACAAATGTATAAAGTGGGCAGATGTGATGTCCAAAAGGATTGCAGTGATTACCTGTTGTTGTGATAAAACTAGCATCGTTAGCAGGTAAAACACAGCTATTTGTCTAATGGAATGGAGGTCTCTCATGATTCATTAGCAGCAAGTTTTCATCTCTACAGCAGAGGTCCGAAAATAACATTTTAGGGCCGGTAAGCTTTTTTTGTCAAAGACAGCATCTCTCTATTTTATTCTTCCTCAGGGAGACAAAAAGCAGCCAGGGAAGGAACAAGGTGTTCAGTACAGCGACAAAGTATTTCTTCATTCTCTTCAAGCTCACAGTTCTTTATTTTTCACCCACCAACCCCCTGCATGCATCTTAGAGTACTATTCCTTTAAAGAGGGCATTTGCTGCACTTGACTAATCAATAAATAACTACCACTTCGCTGTGCTGATTTTTTTTCCCTGCCTTTTGTAATTCCCAGCGCAGTGAACCAGAGCCTCCTTAGCAGAATAGCACAACCTTCTCCTCAATTTCAGGAAAGCCCACGCACATTTATAATTAAAACAGATTCATATTTTATCTCTCTGGAGTCTGATAATTTCTATTTTCGTAAGTGAGGAAGGATCTAAAGGGATGGCTTGACAGGAGTCCTGGACAAAGGAGCAGTGAAGAAAAGTGTTACCTTTTTACTTGGAGAAGAAAAATGTGGACATTTTCACATTTTAAGCCACTGAAGAGGTTCTGCTCAAGCGATTGCACTGTTGTTCACTTTTTCTTCTAATTTCAATGGAGCTCAAAATAATAAAAGAGAGGTGAGAATGCTGTAATGTTTTGTTAAAGTGGGAATGATCCCTGGAGAGAAAGAACCCTATTAAATTATCTGGCTTCTAGACAGCCACAAAACGTGATAAGATACTTTCTGTCAGGTGCTTCTTTATATATTTTGACTGGCTTACCTCTCTGTGTGATTTGTTTTGTGCCATGGCATCAAATCAAGCCAAAACCTTTATTTTTATCTTCCACGAGTGACTCACACTGCACAGGTCACCAAAAAGATGATGTATCACTCGTTTTTTCCCCATCTGCTACCAGCCTTATGAACAAGGCCAAGAGTGAAACTGGACACTGTCTCTCTCCCCCGTTCAGAACTTAGAAGCTTCTGTGTTACATTAACGCACAGTTTACTGAGTGTATATAGCTGCTGTATATATATCCATTGTATTTTATTGTATTTTAATTTTTGTCTGCACCATCAACACCAAGTCAAATTCCTTGTAAGTGCAAACCTACTTGGCGATTAAACTTGATTTTGATTCTGATTCTGATTCAGTTTTCACCATTTGATAAAGGAAGCCCCTTTCAATGTCCATCTGAAGACAAAGATTTTTTTTTTTTTTTTTGCCCCAAAGATTCTTTGGTCATTAACTTGTCAACTTCTCCCAGATTTTCTAAGAACACCCTGTGGTGATATTTTAAATTGTCTTCTTCAGGTGTCCAGATGCAGCAGAGGAAATAAGCCCAAACTGTGGTAAAAATCTGGCCAGTCTCAGTTGGTGTGCCGTTGGAAGTTCTCCCAGACATCGTTTTCCCCTGTGTCACTGGAGTCCAGTAGATTTATGTGTGCAAGATCTGGCCTTGTTGTTAATTAATCCGTGCTCAGTGACAGTTTTTCCACCTCTGGTGAAAATATCTTCATCTCTCCTGCTTGACCTTAAACAGCTCATGCTGTGTTCATCATGGGGTTCAGTGTGGACCTCTGCACACCACAGAGGAGTTACATGCAGCAGAGCACAAAGAGGAAGAGCTTAAGAAATAACGGAAGGATAATGACTATATTTAAGGAGTGTAAAACTATCAGCTGTGTTGATATATTCAGAGATGTGAGGTGGGGAGCTCATATTTGTATCATCTTGCATTTTAACTCCACTGTGCACTCATGCACATTTAATTCACAGAATGGTATTTATATTTTCTATATATTACAACAGCTCCAAAATGTTGTATTGATATTTTGTCATCATATGCCAGCACAATCTATTTCAAAAATTCCTAAACATCATTGACCAAACGTTTTAACATTTGTTTAGTATTGCTGAATTAAGTATATTTTGTTTTTTTATTAAAACATACCAACAACATAGTGAACTGTGACTAATTGTATTTTATTTTTTACGTACTGTAATGTGATTTTCGCTTACCGTTACATTCCTGTATTACTGAATAAAAAGAAAAGATGGGAAATCAACCTTTTTGTGTTTTTCACAAAAATAAAAAAAGGTTTCATTAATCTCAAGATTTATTCTAATCCGTCTCTGTTCAGAGTGGAATTATCCAGTTCAGGTTTGATTAGTCTAAAGATGCTCAAATTGGGTCCAGAAAAAATAACAACTATGAGACAACTCCTTAGTTTAACCCCAACCAGAAACTTCAAAGCAGATAACAATGTTAGTGGTGTTAATGGTTTTAAAATGTTTGTATCTTGCCTGTCACTATTTCTTTTTGCCTACTGAGTAATAACAATAATAATGCATTTTCTTAGAAGGCGCCTATCTTGTCACTCTTGTTACTGAACTGGAAAAGATACAATACGGATACCTGTATGGGAAAAAGCTCTGGGTCCTATGACTGTCAGGCGGTCAGGAAGTGTACCCCAAATGATGCCCGATAAGTCATTTCTAAGTGTCTGAGACTTCCTTAAAGCTTACTTCCTATTTGAGAACTCATGCAAACGGTGAATAAGTGCTGCTGTTCTGTAGCTGCATCAGATTTGTGCTTAAAGGGTGTCTGGCTTTCTTTTCCACGGGACAATAAATGAAAACCCATTTCTCAGTTCAGTAATGGCTGTTTGAGCACAAAACTGAGTGAGGTATCAGATGACCCGGCCTCCACTATCAGCTAGCTGAAAAGAGCTCAGAAAAAAATTAGAAGAAGCAGTGAAGTAAACTCTTGAAAAAACATGTTTTTATGAAAGTGAAATAAAAGGGTTGCTTTTAATGTTTGTTTTTTTTGTTTAGTTTTTTTTTTCAAAATATAAACATGTTATGCTGTCATTTCTGACTAAAGTGGAAACAGTGTTTTTGAAAACACTGAATAGTATCCAGGGCCGTGCCTAAAAGTATTCATACCCCTGATGTATTTAGGTTTGATGTACTCTTTACCCGCATGTTTCCTTTGACTGAATGTCAATCTTTAATCTTTAAAGTCCTAACATAAACCTGATAGAGTCTCTATGAATCAAGTTAAAGGTAAGGTTGAAGCAAGGTTGAAGCAACACTAGGAGCTCAACACAATGCTGTAGTGCCAATAAAGATATTTATTTAGAGATTAATGTGGAGTTTCCTATTAAAAACTTACTTAATTAAAAATGAGATCAAATCTAAATTTCCCAAAGATTGGAATAATTTTGGGCTTGCTGTGGAGCAGTGGCCCGATAGTTAGAGAGGAGGGAACTTGCATCCTGGAGAACTTGCAAAGTTCCTGGTGCCACTCTGGGTCCCTGAGAAAGACCCTAACCCCCAGAACGCTCCGTGCATGCACACAGTAGCAGCCCACTGTTCCATAAAAGGAAAGGGTTCATTGCAGAGAGAAAATTTCATTGGAATGTATGTTGCAGTGACGATAAATATGATGAATGTGAGCTAAAGATTTCCCACAGCCTTCATATTTTAGCGTGATTTGTGCCAATGCTTTCCTATCTGTCACACACTCTGTCCTTCCATTACTATCTGCCTCTTTTTCGCTGTTGAATTATGAAGAGTGACCAGCTTAAACTCCCTCTCAGTCTTTATCTGCACGATTCTCAGAGAGAACACTCTGGAAAGCTTTGTGAGAGGTGATTCAAAAGCTTCCACCTCAAGGGAGGAGGGACAGAGAAGCAGAGGAAAAACTTTGAAAACTATGCCACTGACAATTCATCTCTTATGTTTTTTTCCAGCTCCACTTCAAAACCCAGAACAAAAAAAAACGAAAAAAACTTTGAGTGCTTTTATTAACACAAAGGGTATGAAAAAAACACTTGCATCTAAACTTATTATTGTTCTTTTTTCGCAGAGTCTTGGAAGCAGAAGATTAAGATCCAGTGCATGAGTTGTGAGTAAGAAATATTTATTCACGTGGGTACATCAAACCCACATATCTCTATTATATCTGTCTGTTCAGTTTTGATATTATCCAATCTAATCATGGTTAAAGTGGTTTGTGGATGCAGCTGCAACTGCGTACATCTGATGGCCGTTCAGAAGGACTAGAATTCGATTTAAAGGCTGCAAGTTAAATATTCTCAGGGAATGTTCCTGGTTGGAGATGAATTTCTCCACATGTGGAACAGTGATAGGTGTGTAAATGATATGATCGACAATGAGCTGACACCTCCAGAAAGGACATTAGTGCTGGCATAATGGAAGAAGTGATGTGCTACAGGAAGTTGTCAGGGCGTCCTGCGGTGAATCTAAACTGTAGGCGAAGGTCACCAGACACAAGGGATGTCCTCTAGGCTTAGAGAGGGTCACCAGCACTTGACAGAATCTGATGGTGAATCACATTTTGGGTTTGCATGGGACAGACTGGTCATAATTCGCTGATGCTTAAGATTTGATGTATATACAGTGCTTTGCTGTGTGTACCCTTTAGCCTTTTCACATGTTGGCACATGACAACCACAAAGCTCAATGTATATTATTAGGATTTTATAGAAGAGGTCCAAAGTAATCCATGATTGTAGATTTTTCAAATAACATTTTGATTGTGATGAACACTTTTATCCAACCCCTTTACTCCAATAATCCTAAATAATATCCAGTGCAATAAACTAACATCAAAAGTCACGTAATTACTAAATAGAGTCAGTGTGCGATTTAGTTTAATTTAAACTTGTTGTCCTGTAAAGATATGATTTTTTTTACTTTTTTTAAAAAGCTTTACTGAACAAGCAGCATCATGTAGACCAAGGAACACAGTCGACAGGTTAGGGAGACAGTTGTATAGAACGCTGCACAATATTCAAAGCTATATATATATATATATATATATACATATATATATATATATATATATATATATATATATATATATATATATATATATATATATATATATATATATATATATATATGGTGCCTATCTCCAGCTGTCAGTGGGCGAGAGGCGGGCTCGCCAGCCTATCGCAGGGCAGTCACAGAACATAAAAAGTCAATGTTCTCTGAAATAAACTAACCGTGTATTTCCACAAAGTTACTTACAAATAGTTATGTTAAACAGTTGTTCTTACTTATTATAAAGAGTGATATATGTTCACACTTATAATGGCTGAAAAGTTAGGTTTTTATATTAAGGTTAGACTGAAGGCTCATGTCAGAGTTTTGTGCTCTATAGTTGGCTAATCACCCTAGTGTTCTCTATTGGTGTTTTTTCAACCATTTTTTTGTCAGTTAACAGACATCCAGCTCATTTCTTTATTGTTTAATTTACTATGACAGACTTCCATTTACTTCATTAAAAATAGTATCTCTTACAGCTAAAGGTATCGGAGATAAAACAACAAGAAAATCAAACTTCCTGTTCAGTGGGCGCCAAAACACAGAACTCTGTGGAGAGTGATGTGAAATTTTGGAAATCCCAGTGGGGAAACCAGTGTTACTTTTTCCACGCCTCTCAACATTCAGCAGGTGTAGCTATTCTCTTCAACACTTTTAAAGGACATATTATTGAATATTCCATCTCTGGAAATGGTAGATGGATAAGCTTTATAGTGTTTAATTTGTATGGTCATAATAGCATTGCCTAAGCCAGGGATTTATGTGCACAATTCATATAAACATAAAAAAATATTAACATATGCATTTGGTCATCGGTGGAGATTATAATGATGCCCCAAATGATATCATGGACGGGGTAACAACAAGATTAACTCCAAATGTAAGGTTTAAAACTACCACATAGATTTGTGAACAGCTGTCAACTTTAGATGTCTGGCAATATTTAAATCCTGATTTAAGGGAATTCCCTTGGAGTAATGCCAACAGATATTTTCAATCCAGAATTGACCTGTGGCTTATATCACCACCTTGCTTACAGTTTTAGCCAGACCTGTTACATAGCTATGTCCCATTCTCAGACTAAAAACGTATCTCCATACACTTAACAGGATCAAATCAGGAGAAATGTAAATTATGTGGCTATTAGAAATCTAATAGTTAGCTATTAAATGATGATGTATTTTACCAATCAACTAGAAAAATAGCTAAACCTGTATTTGGTCATGACAATAGAAATCACAAGGAAAATTGTTCTTCAAATTTAAGATCTGTGATTTAGCAATAAGACAAAGTAAAGAAACCAAAATAAGTAACTTGATCAAACAAATACAAATAATGGATGATTTGAAAATCCTAATGAGTGAAGATAACCCCTCAGTTAAAGAGGAACTAAAAACGATGAGGCTAAAAGGAGAAATAGATCAGATGTACACTAAAATGGCAAAAGGGGTGTTTATAAGGTCAAGTGTAAAATGGCTTTAACATCAAGAAAGAAATTAAAATAATTTCCTTGGCCTTGACAAACTAAATCAGAAAAGAAACAATGTCACTGCTCTTAAAATAAATTATGTAATCTCCTCTAACCCTGTAGAAATTTTAAAACATGTTCACTCCTTTTACAGCAAAATGTACAAGTCAAACATTCAGCTTAATGAATGTGATAAATTTATTGAAGCAATTAAAGAATTTACTCCTACAATCTCAGATCATTTTAAATCAAGATGTGAAAACCCCATTACAAGATCAGAAATGTCAGAGGTTATCTGCTCACTGAAAAACAATTGTGATGGTTTAGCAACCAAATTTTTCTGGGAAATGATTGAAAACCCTTTATTTTAATTATTTAATGAATGCATCCTCGGAAAGGACTAATTCACAAGTATGAAATAAGGATTGATATGCCATTTCCCAACGCCTGACAAAGATAAATTACTAATAGAAAATTGGAGACCAATCACACTTCTAAATACCAATCACAAAATCTTATCCCTAATAAATGCTAAACGTTTGAAAAGGAGCTTTCATAAAATCATAGACAAAACAGGCTTTATGACTAATTGACAGGTAAGCGCAAAAATATAGACAACTGTAGTATGTTATATCCTCACACTACAAAGAAATTCCCAATACAAAGATCAGTTCATCAGGGATGCCCCTTATCTCCCTTTTTATTTTTGCTAGTTGTAGAAATACTTTCAATACATATCTTACATCGTCCCAATATACAAGGCCTTGTTTAACTATGAGACCTTTGTTACAGAAAAGTCATTTCCAATACCATTTAAGGAATATTGCTTGGTTTTCAACTCCATGCCTAATGGATTATTAGAACTGATGAAAGCTCATAAACATAAAAATTCAAGTTTTGAACCTAGCAATATTCTCTAATCTAATGATATTGATATTGAAAGTAACAAATGTACTAACCATCACATCAGGAAATGTCTTTTAAGTTGAAGGAAAACAACACCTTGTGGAAAAAAATATCTGGAGCTCCTTATTCAATAATATTAATTGGAACGTGTGGCTTACTCCATTTAAATTTCATATTCATAAAGTCAAATGTTCTCAGTCCAAACCCCTCTTAAAGAAATCCTTAATAGAGTTAAAAATATACTTTGAATCTGTCCTATATGTAACCAACAAGAAATCAAAAGAAATGAAGTAAGCTACTTCGAGTTAAAGTAAGCCCCCTCTCGATTCCTTTATTTGAAACTCTAGATATCCATGTACTATTGTATATTTTATTTTGTCACAGATATGCTTATAATTTATTTTTGTATGTGCTGTCTTATGTTTTAGCTGTTATGACTAATTCACTATTGTTTATTCTTTGATTCAATTAAAATAATGCAGGGTGTTGCCCTACAGTATGTACATCACCAACTGTAGCTCATCTTAAAACAACGGCTCATTTTTAAGCCTTTCTGCTCTCAGAAATTAGAAAATTGAAAGGTCAACACTTTGTTTTCCTGGTATGTCACACATGGCCGTGTTTATGGCTGTATCTGTGCATGTTTCGGTTTGTGTTACATGTGACGCTCGCCTGCAGTGCATCTGCTCCACTGCTTGATTTGATTGCTCACTCCAGTGACTCTGTGAGAAATGTTAATGGAGGGCTGTTAATGTCAAATCTAGTTCAACACCATCTAGACTTAAGGACCACAACCCTTGAGGGAAGACGGATGAAAAGGTGGAGAGAGATTAAAAAGGAGGCTTTAGGAGTGAAAGGATGTAAAGCGTAATGCCCACCATCTACAGCTGCATCTACACGTGCCTGAAGTTTGTGTGGATGTGTAGCACATGTACTTTTCTGGAAGATGGTGTGAAGCAGTCGGGTACATCTTGTCCCTTGGCCTGTTGACCACATTGGATACTGTTGCCCTGTCACAGCTTTTCCACACACGTCCACACAGAAGCACACACTGCTCGCTCTGTTGCTCCTCTGACCTGAGATTGCTGTGTGCAGCTACTCACACCCAGAGAAGCACTCGGCTGTGCAGAGACACACACAGACAAACTCGCAGTCACATACACAATGATTTATAGCCTCCAATATGGTCAATAAAAGCCAGGGCCAAGATGAAGGACTCTGGGAGCAGCAAGCAGGACACACATGTGAATAGAAACACACACACACACACACACACACACACACACACACACACACACACACACACACACACACACACACACACACACACACACACACACACTGATGTCCATTAGCTAAATATACAGGAGTGAGCTGTTTTCTATTGTGTCTTTCTTCATTATGTTCCTGTTTAAATCCACTGCTGCTTTTGCTGTTCAGGGTGAACTGCTAAGCAAGTATTTACCTCGTGCACAGTGCTGCAAGGGGGAAAGTTTTGATCTACAGACGTTATGTCTAATTTTAGAAGCAAATATTCCTTCCTAAAAAAGTCCTACTCATGAGTAGTGTAAGAGAGACAGTTTGTTGATCATTTGTTCAGCAAAAGTATTGTCATATTGACCAGCACCACCAGAGAGAAGGGGATACTTTAGAAAAGACAGACATACTGTATATTAAAGAGTCTGCATTTTGTTCCTTTATAATAACTTATTTAATCATTGGTAAAGACAAAACTTCACAAGTGGGTTAAAACCAATGTGGAGAATATACACAATATTAACATCTCTAAAGGCCTTTGTTTTAGATTGATGGTGAAGTACTCTAGGTTCAGCTTTATATGTTCATAATAGTGTTAATTTATTACAATAATTCTATTCAACAAGTGAAACTAACAGTAAATATTCAACAAGTGAAACTTAAATATTATATAGATTCCTTACACAGTGATACATTAATTTATTTGAAATAATGTTTATGACATACAACTAATTAAACCCAAAGCAGTTTCTCTAAAAAACGAAATAGTGAATAAAACCAATAACAAAGGTGCAATGGCTATGTTATGTTCTACAACTTGACAGTTGTCCAAGTGAAGCCTCGCACAAAGAGGGGAAGTCGCAAAAATCCATCGCTAAAGAAACCTTTCATTTTGTTTAGAAGTCAAAATATCTTGAGTTTGGAGGAAGAGTCGAGCAGAATACAGCTGCTTGAGGTCCAAAATGAAATGATTTGGGAACCCATGTCACCTATTGATGTTGGTCCCCTGCGTCTACTCAAGTCCCACCTCAGCACAGCCATCTTTCTAGAATCTGTAGAGCATTTCACACCTGCAACATGTGGGTGATTTTTGTATGAGTTTGTCAACAACAAACAAAGGAATGGCTCGTTATCGGGCCTCAATAGAAACTGAAGACATGCTGCAGGACTAATTCAGCTGTTTCATTAGAGCCTGTTGGGGCAGGGATGTATTTAAAAGTTACAGGACTTGGCACTCGAGGACTGGAGGTGGAGATCTCTGAATTATGTTATGATAATATTTCTTCAAACTCATGCATTATAGTTCCCAAAAAACATCACCAAATGAACCAGTTTTGACAGGCAGAAAAAACAACTCTGCATCATGATTCAGGTGACCAAGTACTCCACTCACACCAAGCAATAGCTTCTAACGACCCAGGACAGTGGTGGGTGGGTCATTGATTGGCATCTGACTTTGAATGTGCCTACAGGGATGGGCTTCCATCCTCCTGGATAGGTGTTGTAACGTTTTCAGAAAAACTGAGCGAAAGTCCGGTGGCCTCCAATTTAAGCCTTCTTGCTGTTGCCATGACCTGCATGACTGAGAATGTGCACAGGTAATACATATAATGAGTCAATGGAGCAAAATCAGCCTTATCTTTTACATGTTTGCCAACAACTGCAACAATTTCAAAAAGAAGAACTTAAACCAGGAATTGAAAAAGGTTTTATTGAGCTGATGCACTCAGAGTCAGAAATAGACCCACAAGATTATGGGCCTCAACTTAAACCACTGAAAAGGTGTTGGGAGTGATCATAAGTGACTGCAGTTGTTATTGTCATACAAAGGATTTGTTATATCCCTTAGGTGTTTAGGTTTTGGTTTTATGTTTTTTCTCTGTTTTCATCATTTCTCTGTTGTTTATTATTCATCATTACTGTCCGTAAGGGCTTGCCATACAATACTGATTTCATTAGGTTTAGTTCCTTACCAAATTCTTCAGTTCTTTTCCCTGTGAATTACAGTGTATTCCTTTAGTTAAGGAATTGGCTTAAGTGTTACCTTCTGTCTTTATTCAGCCCCCTCTGGGTTAATCAATCTCTCTCCCTCAATCTACCTGCTTACTTTCTACCTCAGCTGCTCCACGTTTATCCCCTGATTAACACTCCGGCATCCAATTTAATCTTCCGTACGTCCTTCATTATGTAAGTCCAATGTTGGTTATTGCTATTCGCCGGATCCTCCTGATTTTCACGTTGCTCTCCCAGTTTTACTGCCCTGAATCTGCCTGTGCTTTATGTTTTGTTCTCCTGGTGGTCCATGTCATATAAGTTTTCTTATCATATTAAATATTATCAGTATGCTCATTCTATGATTCTGTTTGTGCTTGGGTCATTTGCATAACACTCACCCCGTGACAGGATTGCTTTCCTAAACAGTACAAGCGCAGCTAAAATAGGGTTACAGAATCAGATATAGGTTTAATCGGCATGTTGCTACGTACCACAAGAAATTTGACTTTGGTTCCACTTTGCTTCTAATCAAGACATTTTAAGTACTATATACAAAATACAAATATACATATATTTCTTGTGCATATTAATATATGCATTTTAATAAAAGACAACTGGATTGGTCGATCTTGGTAGTCTCACTAATTAAGGCAGTGCATTGGTTAGAGAGCTTTGCAAAGCATGGGCAGAGCTCCTCCTGGGTTCACTGATGCACCCCAAGGTCCAAAGAATAGTTTAAGGTGTACAGCACAAGTGAGGCAGTTTTTTCATAACACTGAAGGAGATAGTAGGGACATCTAACAAGGTAATCCCTATAGAGCTAGCAGGACCAAGTTGCAGGAAATGACATGCTAGGGCCAAGCAAGGCTGTGGGTCTGGTGAAGTCTGCTTTTTCATTGACCAGGTACCTTCAGCCTGGTTGGCACCAGTTTGATAGGAAGGAAGGAAGGAAGGAAGGAAGGAAGGAAGGAAGGAAGGAAGGAAGGAAGGGAGGAAGGAAGGAAGGAAGGAAGGAAGGAAGGAAGGAAGGAAGGAAGGAAGGAAGGAAGGAAGGAAGGAAGGAAGGAAGGAAGGAAGGAAGGAAGGAAGGAAGGAAGGAGGAAGGAAGGAAGTCAGGCAGTCAGTCAGGCAGTCAGTCAGTCAGTCAGTCAGTCAGTCAGTCAGTCAGTCAGTCAGTGAGAGAGTGAGTGAGTGCCACTGCAGATTTATCTGGGAAGGATTCATTGGAAAACAAACCAGGGCAGGTTTTATATTATTGTCAGCAAACCTTAATTAGAAATATAGTAAAATTATTTTCTCAATACAGGAACCTTTGATATACTAAATCAACAGTTTGATCTAATTACACAACCACTTCATCTTCACAGCTTGACCAAGAAATTAGTTCTCAATCGTTTTTTTTTTATTATTCTGTTTTCACTCCCAGCCGCTTTTATGTGTTCCCCTGTGTGATGTGTCCCTCCCCTTCCCTTCATTCCCTTCTTCCTGGCTTTTGTTTGCCTAATAAATACAGGAGTGTCTCGCAGCTGAGAAATACATCAGCTTTCTTTTTCTGAAGGATACAACACAAGCTGTGCTTTCACGTAAAACAACAGCCAATTAGACGTTGTATGCTGAGCCTCTTTCTGGGCCATAAAGCAGGAATAACAATGTGAAAACTGGAGACACGAAACAGACACTTCCATTACTCATCTGCAGTCTTTGGAGATATTCCAGGGCTATGTGACATTTTTTATGGTATTCTTTAACACTGTAGAATTTGTTTATTCTAATGTCATCCATACTGTGCTTATTTTGCTCCTTCTGCTTCTGCTCTTTTTACCTGGATCCTTGGCACAGTGTGCCACAAAAAATATTAACCTTCAACGGAAGCGTTTTAGCATTAAGGCCAATGCATTTGCTGCAAGAACAGAGAAATTAGTTTTTTTACTTGAAGTGGCAAGAACAAGGACAAAGTTCTTTCTGACCACATTTCACACTTCACAAGAACTTGGCTGCAGAACTCCTGGTAAGGCCCCATAGGTCCCTCTCATTTCAGCATCTGTATACAATAACTGTCAGACACCAGGCAAGAAAAAAAAGGTCCTACCAGATGATGTGTCGAGAAGAATCAGAATCAACTTTATTCATCATGATTGTGTGTTCAAACCAAAAACATTACTTTGGATTTCCAATGTTCACATCATGTAAAAAACAAAAATAAACAATCAAAACAGACAGACAAGTAACACAAGAGGTTTGGTCTTGCAGCCTCGAGAGAGAGAGAGAGAGAGAGAACAAATGGATCTGTTCTTGCAGTGTTTATAGGCTTTCATCTAAACTTCAGAATACTGTTACATACTAATTACAAACTGTCTTTTGAGAATTTGCCAAAAAAAAGTCCTTTTTGGCTATTACACTTATGCTTGTCGCACAGGTGAGGCACAACAGTTCCTATTTTAAATACTATGTGGTGGTACAGATGAAATCTGCCATTATCCAACAACATGAAGCAGAATCATAATTCCTCATAAAAGAGGAAGTGTTTCCTAATACAAATAACTACCAAGACTGGTTTCATAAGTGAGGAGTTTAAGCTGTTTTTACAAGTCTGTCAAACATTTCGCTATTTCACTTTAAGTTTTCATTTATCTGTACAGGTGCTTTTAAGAGCAGAAGCACTCACTATCAAACATGGTTATATAATTTTTAAAGCAAACACAAAATCAATAGAAGTAAACATTTTAAACATACCTTTTCACGTTCTATTAACAATTAGCTATATCAGCCCAGTTAGCATTACTTATACACATCAGCCTCTATGTGTTTTCCTTGAGAATGCATACCTTCACTGTGCATTTCCAAAGACTGCCAATATTTTCAAATCCTCCATATTATTTAAACAGACAAATGTTAAAGCTCAAAAAATTAGAACAGCGACTTTGCTGTGCACCATGTAGGCTCTGTTTTCCTACAGAAGTTAACTCTGAGTCAATTACTCCTTTGCCGATATGACACAACATCCTAGAGGCAAATGAAAACTGATATCTTGGGGCAGATGACGTCATCTCATTTCCAAACATTTTAGCCATCAAAATGTGCTAAGATACAAACTCTACAACTCTCTGTTGTAGCAACCTGAATGAAAATCTGAAAAGCCTCTGTCAGGTTCAAACACCTAAAACATTCATTAACAACACAAGGAGAGACTACAATGAGGTTAGTTTTCAAAAAATCTTGCAAGGAGACCGAACGGGGATGCTTAATACAGATCTCCAAATTCGATCTGAAGCAAATCCGTCACCTTCTCTCTATTTATTAGGAAAAGGAATCCCTGGTTCCATTGTCAAGTTAAGGGGTAGGAATAAGCAAAACAACTGTGACCTTCGAGATAAAACCAAGCAGTTCACACAGAACAGTTATGCGTAAGCACTCCAGATGGCTGAATAGAGTTCGTAAAAACACTTATTATAGTCACAACATATTTCTCTGCTTTCTGCAGGCCTTCTGCAACGATAAGAGAGAGATCTAAAATCTTAAAACTTCTTAGTAGTAAAGAGTAAATATATATGATAAATGCAATGAACATAGTAAATAACAAAATATGTAGAAAATAGTAAGAATAATTCTGTCAGCCTCCACTGAGCTTATTACATCTCTGGGCATCCTCTGACTTCATTGTTAAATTTGCTAATATTGAAAATCATTTTTATATAATGCATTGAATGATAGCAATTAGATTTTGTTTTGACTTAGTGAATGGCTATTAAACTGTCAGGGTAGGTCAAGCTGAAAGTCATTGAACTTCGGTCATCGCAAGACTTCTTGGTACATAACTACTGAAAATCGAACCACAAATTGGCAAGTTGAATGGTGGTCGCTCTTTCTTCTGAGCTACAAATGGCATATTTGTTATGATTCTGGCCTGGCTGACTGAGAAGACCCTCACTCTCCTCCTGCAGCTTCCACCAGCTCCATTCCATTCATCTGCTCTACTGCCTTTATATACTGAAGCCATTGTGTGAGTAGGTGTCCAGCGTTCTTTGCCTGCCATGCCTGTTTATGATCAAATTCTCTTCTTCTGGATTCCCTTGCCTTGCCCTTCTCTGACATCTTCCTGGACCAAGTATACGCCCCATGAATAATGCCTCTTGTGGCATACAGCTGCCTGCTGTATCTTGGAGTGATATCGTCACTCTCTTGTCCGTCATTTTCTGGATCCCAACAGAGCTCATAGGATCAGATCCATTACCTTCACCTGGATCCTGAGAAGTGGTTCCTGATAGTGCTCCTGGCAGGTTCCTGTTTCCAACCAGAAGATTTAGTTTAATAAACCTTTTCAGAACCTCCCTGTGTTCGGTTGAATTTCCGGGTCATCTGTCTGTAGCAATACTATATCTTAAGATTGCTTTGGGAAAACAGCACGATCCTCACAAATGAAGCTGGGATAAACAAAATAAAAAGGGGTTCTTTATTCTCAAAAAATTGTCTTCAAGTTGCAAAAATGTACAATAAAGTTCAGAATATGGAGCTGGTTTATCGGTATAACACTAGTTCAATGCTCATGAGCAGTAATGGCTTCCACAAAATGCCGTTTTGACAGCGCTGTAAACACCTGAATTGGGATGCATGTGCTTTTGCACAAAACAGAAAAGTAAAAGAACTGTACAAACAGCAGTGGCACCTCTAGAAGAGGACAACAACAACATCACATTGTTCATGTCATTGCCTTAACATCTGTCATGGTAAATAATCCATTCCAGGCATTTATAACCTTGGCTCTTTTATATTATCGCAAAAATGTTGTCTTCTCCAACCAGTCTCAGCTCAAAAATCTGTCTTTCTTGGCATGTCCAAATAAGTGTGCAAGAACACATACACATTTCCTTTCATTTCCTAAAACTTTAGACCTCTATTCATGGGGACAGCCTCCATCAGAACAAAGTACTACAACCATTAAGTGAAATAAAATCAAAATATGATTTAAAATGTACCAGAGGTACCCGTCATTTCACCTGATTACACAAATTCATTTTGATTCCTGTTCTACTGACGATTGTCCTCATCTACTGCTCTAGGAACTAAAACGGTTTGCAAAAATCTGCATGCTGCCATTTTTATCACATGCTGTTCCTCTCGCTGATGGCTAACACCATGTCTGTGTCCAAAAGGATCCCTTGACAGGACTGAAAATAAGTACAGATTAAAAAAGCAGTTTTTTGTTGAATAGAGTAGATAAAAGTTAAATTCAATAAAACTTTATTTGTACCCAAGGGGCAATTTAAAGGCACAGTGAAGCAGTAGAGACAAACACAATCACTAAAAACACAAACATTAACAGACAACAGACAAGGATTACCATGTAATCACACACACACACACACACACACACACACACACACACACACACACACACACACATAAAAAAATACAACATTGTTGAGTTAACATTGGTTAAGCCAAACACACACACACACTTTCATCAAAATTTTGAGACTTGGGAATCAATGTTAAGAATCCACATTGTTTGTTAGTGGATCATAGCCAGGTTGTCATCAGAGCTTTAGAAAAATGCTGAAAAATGAAACAGAAGCAAAACATAAAAGAAACAGAATAGAGGGGCAATTATTGAAAAGTTTAGTATAACCTTAAGTCAAAATCTGTACATTTGGCTTTCATGTCATTTTCTGTCAGGTATTCATACTATGGCCTGCTGATGGCAAAGATGAAAAGGCTCTCTACTTTTTAACATGGCATGATTGTTGAGCTGCACAAAAAGACCTCTGACAAAAATCCATAGCTCCGGGGAATGGTTGCAAAAAGACAGTTTTAGTAAATTCATTAAACAATCCCGGGGGAATGGACCAGAGGATCTGGTGCTGGGCTTACCATGATGAAACAGACAGATCCTCGATCCAAATAAAAGCTCTAATAGTGACTACAGCCCAACAACCTAGAGAACTGAAAAGAACTTCAAAGGTAATATATCATCCCACATCACCAACTACATTTCCACCAGCCTAGAAAAACTCATGTCAAAGCAGAAGTTATCAGTGAGGGCAGTAAGGCTACTCAATACTGAGTCCTTTTTTACTTTAATTTTATTTTTACACTTTTGGTTTTTTGTTTGCATACCTTATTATTTGTCCCGTGTTCCTCTTGCTGTTTTTACATTTCAAAGCTAGAAGGCTCAAGTAGCACAAAATGTGAAAACGTTTTTGTTTGAAGGTTTGGCTCAGGAGTCTATGTCAGCTGATGGTTTGTTTTAGGTCTAAAACATAAACACATGTTGAGAATATGGCATATAGCAACAACAAAAAAAGAAATAAAAATATAGTTAGAGTTTGGATTTGGGCGAGGCTTTCCAGTGAGGACAGCCGTACAAGCCAGTATGTGAGAAAGAGTGACAGGTCGCAAGTGTGTCTGAAGAGGAATGCTATGGTGTAACACAGAGGCGGATGAGATTCTCCTTTTTGTCGCGAGCAGCCTGGAGCTTATCCCCTCATCAAACTGGCTTAACTGGATCCATTCACTGGAGTAGTGTACTGGGAGGATGAAACCTGCCTGTTGTCGGGTGCTTCTCCAAGCCTCAGAGATAAGCACGTAGTAAATCTACAGCTTATTATTTTGAAGGTCAGCTCTGCTTGTAACTGTCAGTTAATGTGTGTTCGCTCAGATCCATGAGCTGTGCTAGAGACAGTCTGTGTGCGAAGGGAAAACGAGAGAACAAATTGATTATGTTCAATGTAATAAGCATAATGAGAATAAACCAAGTGGAAAGATGTGATTACGCCTGTATACTGTAGTTCTGTAAATACACATGGACTTAGGGTGCTTATATACTGTTGGCCAATGACCTAGCAACAAGTATTCAGCCTTTAAAAAATCCGTATTCAAAACTTGTACTCAATTTAATATTTATCTTTTAGATGTCAGTAATTCACAAGTATGAAATAAAACACTGAGAATATATGATCACTTTTCATTAGCTATGCCACTTTTTCCACACATTAAAGACAATTAAGTAATGTCAATGGCTGATGTGAAACAAAAGTTATCTTCTACGGATTTGTCCTTTACGTTTTTATAATCAGTGCTGCATTAGCTGCTCTCTTTTTCCTACAGTCACCTCTCAGTCTCTCTGGACAAGCATAATAGACCTTTCTAGAGTGTTAGAGTGGTCCTTCCTTTTAATGCAATCATCAGTCGAGACACTTATTTCCACAGAGCACAAAGAGCAATCATTGTGTTAACATTTCATATTAACATTAATTAGTAAAGTTGGCCTAAGCTGAAAATTGATGCTGAACACCTAGACAGCATTGGAAACCTTGTTTTCTGCTTTGCTGCCTGCTAATTAAAGCAGCAGAGAGTTAAAAGGGTTTGATAAGTGGTTTGTTTGCATCAAAGCTCTGGCCTTAGTGAACCTGTAAGTTTTGCAAGCTTTGATTTAGATCCAGAATATAAAAGAGACATGTTGGATTTCAGCTACCACTTCATAGATAACTGGGTAACAAACTGGGTGAAGGCTGGAGTCACTGGTCTTTTTAAGAGAACACTCAGTCTCATGAAAAAATGGTGTGAACGTACACAGTGAAGACGTTCAAACCTTGCTACCCTCTGAACACCTCAACAGAACATGAAATCGTTGTGTGGCCGTATTTCTTTTGCTTTTTGTACTAATTGGATTCAAAGCAGGAGATTGTCACAGTTTATGTTCAATATCAATCTCTTACCCATTCAGGGGGTTAAGGCCCCTTTGGCACAAGATTACTTTTACCCGGTTTACACTACCCCTTTTTAACCGTGCTGAGACCAGTCCGAGCTCGATAACCGTGATAACTATCAAGTGTAAATGGAACGCAAACTGAACTGAACCGAGCCAGACACAACCAGACCGCGCTAAATGCAGACCAGTTCCATGTGTGGGCTCGGCCTGGTTTTTCCCTGGCCCGGTTCTCTAATAACAAAGAGCGCATGAGCAGACCGCGTCATCTCCATACACTCAGCTGACATTTCACACATTCATAAAAATATTAGCTTCCCTACCGTGACACACAATTTCCAGTGATGATTCTGCTTAGCAGTGTGATGAACCTCAGCGTCTGTTGTTGTTTCCTGCGTCTGTAAATCCTTATTAGACGTTCGTTTGTCTTATCTACATCCCAAATGCTGACTCTGTCAAGTAAATACACCAAAAGTTGTCGTCTTCGCCTGACTCTCTGCAAACAATGACGTATCACCAAGCTTAACTGCCTGAATGTTACGGGCGCCGCCATTTTTATTTGCTTGGTGCCGCCTTCAATCCCAGAGAGCAGTAGTACCGCATATCGTCAATAGGAGGCGAGGAAACCAAGGAACTGAGACAGTGTGATGTGTAAACGGTCGTCAGAACCAAGCTCGGCATGGTTAACTGATTAACAAGGGTAGTGTAAATGGGGCTTTTGTCTGTACTACAACTGTACAAACCTCTGCAGTCTCTCAGCAGGGTCTCCTAAGGCTATCAAGAGCACGATGGGCATTGTCTTTAGACAATGTTTAGTTCCCTGACTTTAGTGAGCACCATCATAAATAAATAAGCGGTTTTGTAAACGTTCAAGGAAGGCTAGCCTTGCGCCAAAGGTAGCACCTCAAAATTATTCTAAACTCGGCAGCTGCTATGCACATAGGATCTCTCTATCAAAAGGATTTCACAGAGCAGCCACAAAATGCACCCCTATCCCAATAAATACAGCTCTATGCTCAGGCACAAAGTGATCTGTAAGAAACTAATGAGGAAAATTGTGCACAGCTCCAAATTGCGCCCATGGAGGCTTACCCTTGCTTGTTACTGGGAGACATGAATTGCTTTTTATAAGGCTGCAGTTTGATCCCAGAGTCTACTTGTCTATCAAAGCAAGGCTCTAGCTGTCTTGTTTTGCGGCAAACTTCTGATCCACATGCAGACAATCACCAGGAAACCAAAACAGAGTTAATAGTTTTAAAATAATTTGAATAATTATGTTCTGTATGAATCAGTCTATGAGAGATCTCTTCTGACGGTAGGAACCTCTGAAGGAAGAGAGGAGAGGGGAGTGGAGCTGAAGTTTAAAGGTGACCTATTATGCTTCCTTTAAACATTTAAGATAAAGCTATACCAAACATGTTCGTGACATTTTATTTTGCACAAAATCATTCTCAGATAATGAGATTTCATCTCCCCAGTTTCTCCTGTTTGGAGTCAGATACATAATGGTACAGCCATACATCTTTGATCCTGAGTCAGACCCAGAACCAAGATCTTCTGAACAACCAGCAATAATCAGCCAAATTAAAACAAAATAAATTCAAACATACGATAATATCAGAGGATAGTTTTACATTGATGATGACAAACTCGCAATCTGCTCTCATATTTCTTGTTTTTTAAAGGCGGCTGCCACTCGGCACTCCTTTAACAGCACAACCAACTACTATAACAGCTGTTGTCATGTGCAACATGCTAACTCACTATATCTACCCAGCTACCCTAATAACACTCTACACACAACATATTGTAATCATTCATTAAACGCTATAATCAAGGACATGGCGATAGCCTGAAACTGGGACTTTCCCTAGAAATCGGGGATATCTGCCCGTCACCCTTGGCTATTAGTAGTACTAGCTTGTCCTAAATAACAGATTATGTTGTTTTCCCATAAGCAATGCAAATCACACAAGTCAAATCCTTAAGTACTTACATATCAGTCATCTGCAGGTTTCAAATGACCAGGAAAGTATTTTGGTAAATGCTGCCATGTACAGTCGGTGGTTTTCAAAACAGCCCTTCCTTGGCAATGTCAGGGAATGTTGTTGTTTGCTGGGAGATTGCCATTTAAAATAAAATGAAGCCATGCATATCTGTTCTTTGGGACAGGGAGATCATGCATAGACACACATTGTTTATTGCAGCCAACAACAAAACATTTGTCTTTTCCAGCAGCAAGGGTGCAGCACATACACTGGGAAAACCTGCTGATGTGCTCCATTTCCAAAAATGAAGTGGGAGGAACTCCACTTCGTTCGCTAGATGAGGGGCTGGGCTTGGCTGCAGTTGCTAGGTGAGGCGATGGTGCCCGCCAGTTGTGACACAATGATCATCAGGTTTTTGAAATGGCTCATTTTTAGACACCAACAAAACATTTAGTTAATGCCCAAAATAATGGCTTGATGGTTTGTTTGTTTTTCTTTTAGTGCTTGGACTGTTTCTAAAAGCTGTAGATACCCAAGTGGAAGTACAAAAATATGCGGATGTGATTTCTTTTTACAATGGGCCACCTTTAAATATCACCAAGTGATCAGAATTGTCACGATTTGGGTTTTGGTTTTGTATTAATTTTGGTTTAGGGGATAGATTGAGTTTTTTGTTGTGGTTTGATCTTGTTCTTTGTTTTATGTTATCAGTCAGGGTTCTGTAAGTTTTTAGTTTAGTTTTTTTTTTTTTTTTTTTGCCAGCCCACTTATCTTTTTTGCTATAGTGTGGGCTCTGGGTTGATTTTGTATTTTGATTCTGTGTGGATTATCAGTTTTATTTGCTATCTGCCATGGTTTAGTTTTCTCTGTTTTGAGTTCTATAATGCATTGTGTTTCTTCTACTTTAGTCTTTGTGTTTTGAGTTTCCTCCTGGTTTTTCTGTTATTGTTTATGTTTCTGGCTTGCTTCTGTTTCTGTCTGGATCTCGGCACTGATGGCTGGTTTGATTACTCTCTTCACACACCTGGGGTCCGTTCTTCGTACGTCGCTAACTCAGTTAGCAGGATTTCATTGTTGACGATTTACCATGATCTTGGATCGTTTGGTTCTTCGAAAGACATCCTGCACTTGTTGTCATAGCAACATGTGCGCCAACTTAAGCCTGCTCCAGAGCAGGCTTATTTCATGTAAACCATATTAGATCGCAGCTTTATAAGCGGAGGAGATAGGGAAGTCTGTCGTAGCCATGTCCATTTTTACGACAGCAACCTCTTGCAGAAGGTGCAAGAATAATTTGCAGAGTTTTTCGAATTAATCGCGTATTGCGCAATAGACAGGATCCTTTAGCGCAGCGCGACAGTGTAATTGTAGAGAGATTTTCTTGGTGGCTGTTATAAACAGACAAACACATCATTTAACAGTGGCTTTTAAAGAGGAAAAAGTTGTGTTTGAGCCATAAATATAAAATATTTAAGTTATTTGTATGATGGTTTGCTTTTTATTTTTATCCTATAGTAAGAAGATTTGTTCGGGCCATTTTATTGTGAAGTTTAGTTTACTTTGAAAGGCTTGCTTCCTGTCGAGCCGTATATTGTATTAGAAAAAACTATGGATGGATTATCTAGACACGGAGCAAAACAGTTTTACCGTGTAAACTGTGGATGACTTGAAAAAGGAAGATTTTGATTTTTTATGGATAAAGATTTTTTTTTTGTTAAAATTCCCAGTTTACATGCTTCCTTTACTTCCCGTGTCTAAGGAATGACACTGAAATTTGGATCTCTTGACATAACAAGTGCCTTTTTAAAATAAAGTGTAATAATTAAAGGCTACCATTTTGTAGAATATTCCACTTTTACTTGTCCCCATGTTCTAGTGGGTCCCGTGGAGGCTCTGATATAAAAGAACAAAGTAAATATCAAATTATTAAAATGCAAAAATTAATACTGTAGAAAGTGATAGAAACATCTACCATGGACAGTATTTACGCATTAATTTGTCTGCTACTTTTTGCCAGCCCTCTCTCCTGGCTTTAGCAGACTTTGAGATGTTCCCTGTCGTTTTAATTAATGACTCAAATTCGGCATAACCTTCCATTAAAAGCTTGTGTTCTGCTGGGAGAAAAACTGTGGGCGTTCTTTGGCCATGCTGAACAGCCAATAGCAGCGTTGCTGATCAATATTTCTACTATCGATACATTTCCCCTTTTAAACAAACGCATGAACGCGCAGTTGTCTCAGATAACTCAATCCAGCCATACTAATTATAAACAACAGATGTGTTCGAAGAACCCAATTAGCCGGATCATGATTAGCCGGATGAAATCATCTTGGATGTCTCATTTGATCTCGGATGTTTTAAGCAACGTACGAAGAACGGACCCCTGGACTTGCTGTCATAGCAACAGGTGCGCTAAAATAAGCCTGCTCGTAAGCAAGCTTATTTCATGTAAACAGGATTAGATCGCAGCTTTATAAGCGGAGGAGATAGGGAAGTCTGTCCAGCCAGTGCACTTGGAACACCCCTTTTCTTTGTGATCTGCCTCAGTTGTACCAGTTCCTGTCCCGCTGTTCTGTTAGCAAATAAATTATCTTTTTGGCACACTGTTTGTCTGGCTAAATATTGGGTCCACACTCTGAATTGTTACAAGAATGGTAATGGCTTATTTGTGTCTGAGGTGAGGGTGGAGTCAAGAGGGAAAATGTCAGGATCCAAGGCAAGTGTTTGAGTGGAAATGATCCTCCCTACAGCATAGTTGCAGGGTGGACAGGTTTTGTTGGGGACGGAGATGGAGGTTGAAGCAAGAGCTGGAGCTCAGAGGTGGCCAACCGTTTGGAGAGGTCAGCAGGATATTTCCATGTAGTTCAAAAAGGGAATACAAGCACAATCAAGATAGGAACTCCTGGCAGATTCTTGGAAAAACTACAAAAGATGACACTCAGGCCTCTGCCAATTTGCAGCCACCTCCTCTTAAGCTACAGCAAATGAGGTGAGATTGATTGCAGGTGCACTGCACAGTGCTGCACAGCTCCGCCCTTCAGGAGACCCTGCATCTCCAGAGGAGAAAAGAAACCACATCACACACACATACACACAGACAGAGAACCCTGACACTAGCATCACATTTAATGATGAGGATGAAGAGGGAGAAGGAAAGACAGGAACTTACAGGTTTCATAATCATAATCATTTTGGGGTTTTAGAGACTCCATCTCCTCAGCTCACAGTGATTGGTGCTCAAATTCAGACATTTTGGATGTGGTATGTTTGTCTCCTTAAGAATACAGCAGCCAAAACATCACTAAGAGCTGCACCCATTTTAAAATAAATTAACTAGCAGGAAGCATTTCTGAGTCTGGAAGTGTCATATTATAGGTTTATTTTTTATGTTCAGACTAAAACAGTTATCTTAGCTAAGATTTAGCTAAGATCAATTATCATCTTTCTTTTTCTTTTTAACACTTGATCTTACACAACCCAAAACTGTACAGTATGTTCCAGATCAGTTTCACTTAAACCAAAGAACATCCATCCATCTGTCCACTCACTCATACCCACTAATCCTTGCAGGGTCGCAGAGGTCTGGTACCCATCTGCAAGGTGATTGGGCGACAGACAGGGTACCCTCTTTAAAGGCTTCCAGTTGATCAAAGGGCAAAACAGGTACACTGACAGACAACACACACACACACACACACACACACACACACACACACACACACACACACTCATACCTAACAATCAGGTTTCCATGTAAAATGGCTACAACAACTAGATGCAATGTGGTGATCTTGTGAACATTTCTTTATACTTTGTGACATTATTTTTTAAATGGGCTTGACAGCTAAGCTTTAACACGTCAATCGTGACAGCACGAAACATATTTTTCACCATGCAAATCTGGTTAACATCTAAGCTGACTGGAAGGAGTCCTACTGTTTTCTATCCCTGGCTAGTTGCATACCAGCAGCCAGTAGTACAGATGAAATTCCCTCCGCTGTCTGTCCCTCATCATGACCATTCCACCTTGTGCCAAACCTGCTTCTCGTTGACTTGTCAAACGTCACTTTTTGTGCTAATTGCGTCTGCCTTGCTTGTATTGCCCTCCTTTCAACCAAGCCTGTACACACACATAAACACACGTTAGACTTGACTGCACTCTCGATGATACACACTCACATACCTGCCATGTTCTTAAAGGGGCTGCACCGTCCTCGGCGCAGAAAACCCCTGCAAGCTGCTGATGACACGGTGGAGGCACATAAACCTTCTACACAGCGCTTAAGTCTCCATACCCATTCCATTACTACCACAAATGTACATGTGTGTTATTGGATTTTATATGGGGAACCAACACAAGATAACAGGCCATTGTCAAGTGGAAGATAAATAAAATACAAACCCGCATGGCCATATGATGCTTTTGAAGCCTCCTCCCATCTAAATGTGCTTTGCACATCAACAGAGGTGCATGCAGTGAAATTCTGGGTGGAGGCTGTAGATGGTAGGATCATTGTGTGCAGGTGCTGCTGCTGCACTAAAGAGTGAGGTGAGGACACAGGACAGCGTCTCAGGGATGTGAAAAATAGCAGGCAAAGACCTCTTTGGAGAGTACTCATGTACTCATGAGTAATCATGGTGGCCTTCTTGTGAGAAGGCTGTACAGGTTTGCTACATTCCAAATTCATTTTGATATCATGAAGGCTACTGTATGTTCAGTTTTATTCAATTGAAAAAAAAAACACTTCATTAATCCCAAAAGGAAATTAAATAAAGCATTTTTAATTGAATTGCATATACAGTACATTATATCAAAATTAATGCTGCAAAGCAAGATCAGACTCTGGTGTACAGATAATGTTTCATGTGAATAGAAAAATATAGACGTTAAAGATTTTTGTTCTGTGAGCTAACGATGCATGTGAGTCCTTTCGCATTTTATCATTCTTAAATTCAGATTCTTTGTAGTTTCACATTTTTATCTGTGTCTTCAGTTGCCATTATTTCTCCTTTTCCCTTTAACTTTTTAAAGCCGTCAATGAAAACACTTAAAGCACATCTTAGAAAAGTTTCCCATTTTTCCAGCCTTCATTGAAAAGCTTCAAAGGTTTGCTGTTTCCCATTTTGACGTGAGGCTGGGCTGTCAGAGTCAGTGCTGGTGTAATTTTTCAGTATGCTGCTGAAAACACTCCTACGGGATATTGGTTCACTGTGACTTGACAGCATTGCACGGCTGCTGCAGATTTATGGGCAGAATCTTCATGATGCAAACCCCTCCTTCCATCTCATCTCAAAGGTTCAGCACTGGATGAGATTTGGTCAGTGGGATGACCATTTCAATATAGTGACCTCAGTCATGATCCATAAATCCAGCGTACAGATTTCTGCCAAGACAGAATAAGTAATGCAATCTGTAATCCTGGAGGGATTTCACTGTTGGTTTGTCAACCTTTCTTGGTTATTTATTTATAAGTTTGCATGAATTCATGTTATTGTTAATTATTGTGCAAAGTTATCAAATCTTCATTAGCTCAAAAGTTAATGTTCTACCAAATTCATGGACACAACATTATGGGCTAATTTAGTTGAATTTTACTCATATAGTCAAGCTGTAGATGAGCACAGCTGAAATCACCTCGAAAACGTCACATCAGGCTAATTGCTTTAAAAGATGTCCAGATGTGGATAACATCAATGTCTTCTCCCGGTGGAAATAATGCCAACAACTAATGTCCTTCGAATCAAAATGGTCTAGGAATATGCAGGAAACTGCTTCAAGAATATTACAGCTATAAGGGAAGATTCCAAGCTCTGCACTAAAGTACGCCACAGACTCATTGCATTGCATTGGGGAGTGAAGGAAAATAAGAGAGACTGATTTGCTCTGTCCCCGAGAGTGTGTCGGGCGCTGACTCTGCATTTTCCTGTGCCTGGGTTATCTCTTTGGGGTAATGAATGGAGTCGGGTGGAGTTGAGATGCATGGAGAGAAGTTTTGGATCCAGCACACAAGCCTCGTCATCATATGTTTATAAAGGTGGCTGTTAAACATTGATGTACCAGCTGGTAACTGAGCTGTAATCCACCCACCCATATGTTTGAGTGTCACAGACAGACTCAAAGGAAAGCTTTTTGAGTTTCAATTTGAATTATTATTACCAACACATATTTGTATATGAACCTCATTTGAGCCAATGAACTAAAAACACATGCATTTCCATTAATAGTTGCAGTTTATTGTGTATGTAGTGTATTTTTAGTCCCTCATAAGACTAACAACTATCAACAAAATCAAATGAATATTAATGATGTCTCGTAATTTTAGTCTCTGAATGTAACAAGTAGCTAATAAAGTATTGTTGTTGTTTTTAAAGTTAATTACTTATTCACATAGTACCAGTTAGAAAATGTGCATTTATTATAAATGTTAATTTGCCTGTGTGATTTTTCTTTTCTTTTCAAAGTCCTCTTGACTATTAAAATATTAACAGTGAATTAAAAAATGACTCAGTCTTAAAATGTACAGCCAGTCACTTTGCTTCTTTAGTTTTTTTTTTTTTGTTTGTTTGTTTTTACTGAAATTTGTCACTATGACAATGTTTTACCAGTTTTCCTTGTACATCGGTAAAAGTATCACTGAACCATCTGTAGCCGGTCAGCACAATAGGAGTTTCGATATAAGAAAATAATGTGTTATGCTCCTGTGAGCATTGTTCATGAATTTGTGGTCATCAGGGAGGAGAAGATATATCCAACTCAGGACAAGAGACAAGAGACTGGGTTAACAAGCAACAGACAAGCTCAGATATTACCAATATATTTGGGGAAACCTTTTTTTTTTTTACATAGTAGAGTAAATATTTCGCAAAACACAAACTGGGTTGTAAATAATCTGCAGTCAGAATAAATCAGTCCACACACAAAACCGACTTCTGCATATTCACAATTACAATATATTTTTCAAAACTTTTAATTTATTTAAAGAATCTCTTCAACAGAACACATGCTGAAATCAAACAATTTCGTCCGTCCGTTGTCTTCCGCTTATCTGGGGTCGGGTCGCGGGGGTAGCAGCTTCAGTAGCCTATGTGGCATATGTACCCCTTTAATACCAGTTGATACATATTCTGCACATCTGAAATGCAAGGCAAGTTTATTTGCATAGCACAATTCATACACTGGGTAATCTAAAGAGACAAAGGACTTACAAAGGAACAGAGATACACAAAACATCACATACAAATACATGAGACATAATTGCATAAACAATTTAAAATGGCAAAATTTAAGTGAATAAAACACCATACTACCACAATTCAAACTTGCCCTGCTATGACTAGTTTAACTAATTGGATTATTAAAAACTGAAATTTATATCTGGGCTAAATTGAAATGGACTATCTTTATTTAATTTCGTTTTTCCTTGAAAGCAAAGACAGATTGATTTGTTGTATAATTTGGACTGAAGCAATAAAAATGGTAATTTATTGTTGCATCACACTTTTGAATCTATATTACTGTAGTGTAAAAGAAAGCAGAATTTTATGTGTTTCGCTGAACAGAATTAGAGAAATGAGGTGAATAAATAAAAACTGCAATAACTCAAAGTTGTGTTTAAAACTGTAAAAATTGTTCTGGTTTAAATTACCTTTTTATTCCCAAATTACCTTTTCATAATGCAACCTGTATTCAATTACCAGGGTATTTTAAAGATTTGATTTAAGAACTTCTCCTCACAAATTAGGAAAGCAGCAGTAAAAGAACCCCTGGTGAGTAAAGGCGGTGAAAGTGCTCATCCAGAATGTGAGGAATCTGCAGGGTTGTTTGTTTACACATGTGGTGAACATTTCTGTTTGAACCGATACAACAGGTGAATTTCTAATGCAGCATCCGGAAAATGTTTTGACAGAGACAAAGCTTTTGTCTGACAAAAATCAATGAGCGGACTGAACCAATCAGCAAAGAGCACTAGAGGTACCGTGTTGGAACACAGCTTTCTGATAATTGGTAAACTGACCTCCCACTGATTTGATGAATACCTGTGGTGTTTTTTGGGACAGAAGATCTCAAGTATTTTAAAAAAAATTAGATCACTGCCACTTCATTTGAAACTGAAGACTATGTTTATGAGACACAAAGAGATGAAGGTGAAATGCAGGGAGAGTGAAATCCAGAATCAGGGGTGGGGGGGGAGGGGGGGGGGGGTCTGTGTTTGATGCGTGGCTCATTAACTCAGTAGATGTAATCAGTGGGAGGGAGCGGGACATTTTGCCATCGACTAATGAGCAGTATGGGAAGTTTGCTAGTCAAGCCTTGCTCTATTCTCATTGACTAAACTCTGCTGTCAGCTCCAAGGCTCTGATGTAGCATAACTGAAGCGTGTGCAGATAATGATGTTTTCATATTTAGAGATAGACAGGGGTGTTGAAAGAGATACATAGGCAGTAAATGTCTGGACCTTTCAGAAAATGATGCATTCCCTCACAATGGCATCATTTTTCGTTTTGATGGTCATTTTAAAAACCCTCTAAGTTATTTGCATTTACATATGAAGCCAACTCTAGTTTAGCTTTTCTTATCACCCAGTCAGCTGACATACGGCGCTGTACAAATGCACACTTTTCCACGTGGTAATCATGTGACGATCATAAACTTAAGTGTATTGTATCGCTATTTTATAAGTAACTACTTGAGTCGATGACTATGTGTGGGTTAATCTCTGCATGAATGTAGCTGTTCGGCCATTTACTAGCACTGGTGTGGTGTGTCCTATCCTGTCTTCTCTCAGTACCGCAACTGGCCTCGGTACTGAAAACATGACAGAGGATTTTGACTTAAATGCTGGACAAAACTGCTGTGTATGGCCTAAGCTATCACAGTTATAGCACCTAAGATCCTGCATCTGTGTCTTATTTAAGTGTCTTTTAGCTGGTCGTGTTTGATACAGAGATGGCTTACTATTACCCCCTAGACCAGGACCACCACCTTGATCACCCCCAAAGGACTTACTTGGCTGCCTGTTGAAGCAGGACTCCCGGCCGAAGTAAGCAGTTCTGGTTCCCTTCCGTGCCAAAACCAACACATCTGCGAGACGGGCCGCTTCTTCTGCTGAGGAGGGGTTGTTCTTATGAATCCAGACTTCCATCCGCCATTTGGTATGTACCAGTTTAGAGTAATACCATTTGGTCTGCAGGGGCCCCCAGCAACCTTTCAACGCCTGATTGACTACATTCTGAGAGACGTCACAAACTTTTCAGCTGCCTACCTGGATGATGTTGTTATTTACAGCCACTCGTGGAAGGAGCATCTACACCATCTCCAGGAGGTGCTGCAAAGGATCAAGGCTGCCGGGCTGACTATAAACCCCTGGAAATGTGCAGTGGCACATCAGGAGGTGCAGTACCTGGGTTTTACCATCGGCTATGGCAAGATAAAGCCACAAGTTGATAAGATGGACGCTATTTGAGCCTTCCCAATCCCCACTACTAAAAGGAAGGTGATAAGCTTCTTAGGTCTTTTGGGGTGGTACAGAAAATTTGTGCCTAAATTTTCGGACAGATGTGCTGTTCTCACAAGTCTGACTAAAAAGGCAGCTTCCAACAAAGTGTGCTGGACTGAGGAGTGTGAGAAGGCTTTCAAGGATTTGGAGGAGGCCGTAGGTAAAGAGCCTGTTCTCCACAGCCCAGACTTCAGTCAGCCTTTCATCCTTCAGACGGATGCTTCTGCGGTGGGACTCGGAGCAGTCCTGATCCAGGAGAAGGAGGGCGAAAGGAGACCCGCTGTGTTTCTCAGTCGGAGGCTGTTGGATCGTGAGACGAGGTATTCTACAGTGGAGTAGGAGTGTCTGGCAGTCAAGTGGGCTGTAGACCCACTCAGATACTACCTGCTGGGATGTCACTTCACGCTGGAGACAGACCATTGTGCGCTCCAGTGGCTACATCGGATGAGGGATTCCAACAACCGTATCTCTGGCTGAGGACTGAGGCTCCGCCTCAAGGAGAAGGAGGGGGAAATGTAACGAAGACCCGGTTTGTTACTGTGAAGTAGAAGCATAGCTCTGACCTGAAATGCTTGAACATGCACATAGCACTTTGGATGGCACACTGCACTTTAAAGTTTTTACTAATTTGCACATCCCCAGGCTCCAGCCTGTAGAAATGAGAATAATGAATGTGATTTTGGTGATATCTTTTAAGTGTCAGTGTGTAGTGTATGTGGTATGTTTTAAAGGGTTTTAGAGTGGTGTAATGTATTATTTTTCTAACTTTCTTCTTGTGTCCAGGTGTCTGGCAAAAAGATTCCCCAGAGACCAGACACCTATTTGAAACCTTCCGTGCCAGACCAAGAATGCTGATTGGTGTTTTTTTTTTGGAGAAATTTTACATTAGTTTTAAAGGAACTAATGTTTGTACACCCCTAGTTGTTTTAAGTGGTTTTTACCTAGTTGGGCGTGACCCCTTTAAAAAGCCATCTTGTTCATTCATAACTGAGTTGGATTGTTGGAGTTTCTGGAATGTCACCTGCTGTTCTGCTGCTACCAGGTAAAACCTTAACCTACATGCACATACTGACTGCACTTGCACTTTTTGAATGCCCTTGCACTTTTTTTTTGGACTTTTTACTTTATTGAAAATAAAAGGACATGGAAACTGAGGACATCAAAACTGCTTGACCTCTCAATTTTTGTAAGTTGGTACCAACCTTGTTTGTTCCACCGCTCGTGTCAACCTGACTGCACTGATCCACACGGTGGGATGGTGTCGACAAATGGTTTCAGAGGTTTTTCAGAGAACGTTAGTGAACAAACCGCATTGCGAAGATCAAGGGACACAACGAGTTGTGAAGAGGTTTAAAGCAGGATTTGACTATCAAACAATACACAAAAATTTGAAAATATCATGGTGCACTATCAAGCCATCAGCTGAGAAAGGAAACTGTATGACATTACTGCAAAGCTGCCAAGAAGAGGCAATCCACATTAACGCACGGAGAAAGAAAGCATCAAGCAGAGAATCAGCGAAAAGGCTCATGGTACTGTGAGGGAGCTGTAGACATCTACCGTTTAAAGGACAACTATCTGGCCCTCATGGGATAGTGGCAACAGGAAAGCCATTGTTAAAATCTTGCCAAAAGAAATCTATTTGTGGTTTGGCACAAACCAAGCCAGGGATGTAGCACATGTGGAAGGAGGTGCTCTGGTTAGAGGAAACCTGAACCTTATGGACTATATGCAAACTACAGTGTGGTGGAAAACTAACAGTGCACACCCAGAGTCTATACATCATTTCCATGAAAAAGCATGGTGGTGGCAGAATCCCCAGAAGGGACAGGAAAGCTGGCCAGAGTCGATGGAAAGATGGATGGAGGAAAATAACGGTCACTCCTGCAGGTATACCAGTTAGAAGCTTAAAAGACTTGACATTGGGACAGAGGTCAACCTTCCAGCAGGACGGCAGCCCACACAGATACAGCCAGATACTCGTGTGTTAGAATTCTTAAGTCTAAGTCTATACCTAAATCTAATTGAGAATTTGTTTCAAGACTTGAGCATATATTTTTATGGACTCTCTTCATCCAGCCTGTTCTACAAGTGCAAATCTGGTAGAGACAGACCTGAACAAATCAGCAGCTATAACTGCTGTGAAAGGAGCTTCCACATGTACAATTTCAGGTGTACGGACTGTTCAACAAGGCACTGCAGTGTTGAATCAGCTGTCAGTCCACAATCTTTGATCGCTTTCTGAGTGTAATCTCACACATAGTAACAGCTTTGTGACAGATTTCAGCTCTCCAGAGAAGTGACAATTTAACACATTTATTCTCTAGATTGACACATGCTGTGTGCTTTGTGCTGGCTTGCTTAAAAGGACTTTGCTACTAGTTACTTTCAAGACAAGTTAGACTTACCGAAAGCAAACGTTGCTTTATGTTGCCTTTCACATGTGGAATCGGGTCTCTCATCTCTGCATTCTTTCCCAAAGTTCAGTACTCTGAGTGGTTGTTAGTATAATTAATTACATAAAGGTACTACTGCACTAGTATCGATCGATTCATCGCATTAGGGTAAATACAAAGTTTATACTAACGAAGAGTTGCAAAGTTTATTCTGGTCAATTACTTGGAACCCAGATGCGTAGCAGGCTGTCTTAGCAGCTGATCAAATCTAAAGTAATGTGATGTTGGAGCATGATTTACATAAAACAGCATTTTTTTTTGTGTTTTTTTTGTTTGTTTTTTTTGCACCCTTCAAATGTAAGGGATAAGGGTATAGGCTTACAGAAACAAAGAGGATTTTACAAACCAACGACGGCTCCCTCAAATGCCGTTTTGTCATCTAAAGCAACATGTACCTAAAAAACTGTTGGATTTCATTTGCTGTTGATAATTTAACTCCTTGTTACTTTAAGATCAGACACCAATGAATAACTGTCTACTGTAAAAGTGAAACATTGTAAAAGTCCTCAGATTAAATTCTTGACAGGCTGAAGTTGTCTTAAAATTAAAATAATAAACTAGCAGCAAGACAAGCTTTCCTGTGGATATAGACATTCTACTATTTAAAGCTACTGTGTGTGTGTATATATATAGTGTGTGATATATATATATGTATATGTAGTATATATATATATATATATATATATATATATAGATATAGATATATATATATATATCTATCTATATATATATATATATATATATATATATTTATATATATAATATAGATATATATATATAATATAGATATATAGATATAAAATTACAAACCTGTAGTCTGTTACAGATTTGAATCTGAGGAAGTAAGAAAATTACAATTGCCAAACAAATAAATTGAAAGCATATGCGGTGTAAAGATGATGGAAGCAGGCCGTGTGGTGCCTTTATTAAAGCAGAGGGTGCATCCCCATCATAAAGAACAACCATATGGGACACATTATGGGCCAACCATGTGGTGTCGTCAAAGTGACAGGACACAGTGATTTAGCGCTGCCAGAAGTGGATGGATCCACGCTTACCTTCAAAGTCATCTGTCTCCTGGCTCTGTGTGAGTCTAAAAGCCCCCAGGGACACAGTGAAGCATGTTGAGCATTCAAGTACCTCTCAATTGCTGCCTTTAATTTCCCTTCCACTGCTGGTCTGTCTCCATTAGCTGTGACATTTCTCTGAAATGTGAAGAATACACAATGTGGCAGCTTTTTTCTGTCATAGCAGCCTTCTTTCAGTGGGCATCTTAGTTCAAGTCATTTTCTCCTGCAGAGGCTCTGTTGGAAATGTGTGGTTGCATTTCACAGAGAAGACAGGGTAATGTGACTAAACAGTCAAACTGAGGTTTTTATTTTGACTTCTGTAATGCATCTTTGCTTTTTTGGCTTTACCACTGACTGATGCAGCATTATTTCCAGCCACACTCCTTCTCAAGAGATTAATTCCAGGGTTATTTTTGCCTGCAGTTTATTGCAAGACTACAGCCTGAGCCTTCATGCCATTATTAAAACCTCATTTTCATGTTAAAAGGATGAATGCATGTTTGTGTTTTTCAAAATTTAAAGCAGTTGCCTTCCAATAGGCTGAGTTTTGGTCATTAGTTTTTGATAATTAAAACTACAAATTGTTTATGAAGTATTTTACTGTAAAAATAGATGTTAAGTTAAATCCATTTATCCATCCATTCAGATTAGTGACAGACTATAACCTAGAAAAAGTCCATCACCAGGTAACAATAATCCAGGGTACTTATTCAGTATTTCTTTATTCACCTGATGGATCATAACCATAAAAGTTGAGCTTCAGAATGCAAAAAAACAAACAAACAGGAACAACAGAAAAAAAAGAAAAAAAAACATTCCGCAGTTTTTTAAAGTTACATGGCCCAAAAATAAACCCAAAACAAAGCTAAAAGTCCCAAAGGGGACTCCTTAGCGAGTAATGCCAATTTTGTTGATGATTAAAAATAATGTAAATGATTAGGGTATGTTAAAAAATATATAAAAATAGGCAGGCATTCTAAGCAAGTAGGAATGCTTGTGAGGAGGCTGGATATGGTCTGCTTTATCTAAACATTTTCAGTGGGACGAACATGGAGGGGGGGGGGGGTATTTTCCTTGAGGTTATTATTTTTCTTTTCAAATGAGTGGTTCACACAGTCATCACAACACGGACAAAGGCTCTGAGTTCAGAGAGGTGCCTCCTGCCATTTAAGGGGTCTGAACAACCAAACGTTCAATATTTCCATTGAAGGAAAACACTCTCAGATCATTATAGAGCCTCCTCCTCTGTGCCGTATTGAAAGCATTTCCGGTGGGATCTCCAACGTCAGAAGTCATCAAAACCATCCAGAATGAAAGCCACATTTCTTGTTTGAGCATGGCTACACACCAGTACAGAAAGCAAAGTCCATGAAGACGTGGCTGAGAAAATGTGTTGTGAAAGACCTGGAATGACCTGCACAGAGTTCTGACCTCAACCTGATAGAGCACCCCAGGGGTCAATTAGAGTGGTGAAAACGAGCCAGGCTTTCTCGTCCACCTCTCATTCATGCTTATAGCTAAGCATGGGATGTCCCTTAAGTCCATGTGTGTTTGAAACCAGTTGTTTAGATGACGCTGGCATATGTCTCCTAAAAATATAACTTTTAGCTACTGCTTATTATGTTAGAGTTTTTACTTATTTAGTTATGTTTCTTTCTTTTGGCTTAAAAATGTCACACCCATTACAGCATTGGTCCACAACAAGTACAGTTTATTTTTGAAGCATCGTTCACAGAGAAAACTATCAAAGCGCTGGATGAAGAACCAATAAAATAATTATTAAAATTAAGTGCAGATAAAATAGCACACAATATAACAAAATAAAAATGAGGCACCAACAGAAAGCCTGTTTATAAGGAATCATAACCTGGTATTTTACATATACTATCCTGAAAATGTCTTTAAATTCATGTTTAGTCATTTTTAGGAGAATTTTTTTTAAATAGAGCTCATTCTGACGCTTTTTCATACCCCTTTTTATTTCTCGCGAGGGTACAGCCACAGCAAAGCGAACAGAGAACCCCGGTAAAAGGTTCCACCAGGAACAGCACTTACCGAGCGCACTGCAGATGAGTCCCTGTAGGAACCGCCCCTTTCTCCAAACGCAGGCTTGATGCCATCTCTGCCTGGTATTTTCCCAAGTTAACGAAACACTGAGCAAAATGTAACGCACATACGAAGAGTTGCAGGGCAGATTCGGTCGACAAGAGGTGGGCGTGGCTTATGTTAGCGTCATTCCGCGAGTGACGTAAATCAAGGAGGAGCACCAAAATCTCACTTGGTAGAGAGCGCGCTCTTGTGGGTTTTTCTGGTTTGTACAAAGAGCAAAAAAAAATCCTGATTTTCTGGAAGGTTTTAACTGAGACTCATCACCAACACACAAGTTTTCACATGAAAATGTCAGAATTCCAGGTGATGACTCCTTTAAACATCTTAACTGTTAATGACTGGATTTAAGCAGCTCCACCTTTACTATTACATGAATGTTCTATATTGCTGAGACTTTGAATTAAAAGGCAAAAACCTTTAATTCTAATGGATTCAACAATAGAGGACTCTGCGACGAGTTCAGCTTTGTGACCCACATGTAGAATCACTCCAAATACTGTGTGTGTGATGGATCACGAACGTTACTTTCTGTTGTGAGCGACGTGCATATGTAACAGTCATGTGTTGACAGGTTTTAAGGCAGAATCCTTTAAGCCCAAGTTGAACTACAAGTAATGTGTTCCAGGTGGACCTGGTAGATATAGACTTAATTGGTGTCATGTTTTATTCTCCCGCAAATGCTAATTTTCTATATTGCCTTTTTCTTGGCATTCGTGCCATGGGTTTGCTGACAATATAACTGAAATATTTTTTTGTAAATATCTCTTTTGATCAAACTTTCTTTTATCTTTTGTAGGCATTGCAGCTTTAATGACGCAGCAAAAGCTGGAAGTGAAACTGGCTTCCAGTCCACCAAATACTGAAATAAGACAGTAGTGAGAAAACCGAAAGCTGAAATATTTTTTTCAATCATGTTCATCATATTGAATGGAGAATTCTAAATTGGAGGGGTCTTGAATTTGATAATAAGATTATCCATACATGGAAATAACGTAACCAGTTTAGGAATTAAATTATGTAATAAAAAATGGGAGAAATAAGATTTCCTCCCAGCACCACTCTCTGATTTGCGTTTTTTTTTTTCGTACACACACAAAATCCATTGTGATATAACATGTTCTCATGAACTTAGACCATTAGATTATATTTTGCTTTTGTTTTTTTGTGGTAAAACAATGTGTCATTTGTCGACTTTCTCTCCTCTCCTGAAATGCTGATTTGGCAACACGGTGACTGGCTCCATCCTGTCAGAAGTGAACTGTGTCATCTTTAGACCCTTTTTGACATTGTAAAAAATAGCTGGAGACAAGTAGAAGAATATATTAAGGGTCTGTCATCAGAACAGATTAACAGTCAGGTGGTCTGTCAACATTGCCAGCGTATGTTTGCGGTTGTATTTGCATATGTTTGGCTTCATTGGTTTGATGGCAGTGGTGCATTCAGCTTTAATCTGTCCATTTTGATCCTCGTCCACCACAGAGCTGCACAGTCTATTCATTTCTGGTACATGTCATGTACATGCACTCTTCCTAGTGAATGCACCTGCATTACAGCGAGACGAGGCAACCAACTCTCGCCCTGATATCTGGGCCACACAGTCACCAGCTTTTTGTGCAGCTAATGCTCCCAAAGGGCTGATATGGACAACCAACAGGTGACAGGGATTCACCAGAAAGCAGCAGCTGAAGCATCAGACAAACAGAGACTGCATGTCAGAGTCAAAGATGTTTCTTGAATTCAGTTCATTATTGTTTTCAGAATCCCATAGGGAAATTAGACTTTACAGTAAGTCATTATCAGAATCCATTTTAATCACCAAGTTGCTTCATCTACCAAGGAATTGGACTTTGGTTCCACTTTGCTCTAAATGATTACATTTTAAGTACAATATACAACAAATGTGAAATCTTGTAAATATGAATATATGTATTTTCAACAAAAGAGGAAGAAATGGCCGGATTGGTGCAAATTAAGCATGGTATCAATCTGGATACTTTGACTGTCATGTGTTCCTCTGTCTCTGTGGCGCCAAACTGAAAGTAAAAGTCTAAATAGTTTGTTTGCAGGATTATGAATACAGGACAGACTGAAGGATTGTGGTGTGCAGGAAATACATTCTCCGCTGGGCCTTCTTCCAAATATTGTGTAAGTGTAAGGACCATCTCAGGTCCCTGGAAAGAAAGGGTGAACCCAGGGAAAGCCCCAGGGAAACAAGGCAGAAAGATGAGGAATGGGAATGTCCCCTTGCTGGGTATGAATTAAAACCACATCAGTATGAAAAATCTTAAAGTCAAAAGTTTTTTCTTTTAATTCTTTTTTCTTTTGTTTCACAGTTTGGTATTTGTAACCACTGAGAAACAGAATACTAATTAGAGACATCAACATAATCAAAAAACTATTAGACTATCGTATGTATGATCTTCATTTACCATTTAACACTGCACAATTAGGGAATAAATAAGCAGGGTTCCCAATTTACGGTTAAGTGTTTGTGTTAAAGGCTTTAAGGCTGTAAATTACATGAAAACAATCCTATTAAGCTCAGGCCAAATGAAAAACAATTTGTTTGGGTTTTCACCTTTAAAATACTGATAATGGCTCTGAAATGATTAATGTTTGCAATTTAGTGGCTGCACTGAGCAGAATGGCCTGCTGTTCTACATGGGATGAGAACTGGGGGAGTGAAAGAAAATAAATAAATAAATGAAACGGTGCTAAATTAGAAATTTCCACTGAGGGGAGAGAGCTGTGCATCCGAGAGCTGAAAGCAATTAATGGAATCATGAGACTGTCTCTGTGGCTTCTTTAAACTCTGATTAAATGTTCTGATTGCTAGAAAAATAAGGTTCTCACAGAAACATATGTAGGTTGAGCAAAATAATCTGTTGGTAAAGACATCATCTTTGGAGGCACAGGTGTTGTAGACAAGAATGCTGAGAAAGATCAAAGGGTGGCATTTCACAGATGCTCCAAACTTCTGTCAGGCTTCTCTCGGCTCCGCAGATATCTCCAGGATTGCTAGTATCTGGCAGCAGTCTCTAAACAGGCATAACAGGAGAGTTAATACATGTGATTCATGTGATCACAAACGACTTGAATGAGTGAGGAAAGGTGACATGGAGAAGTACAGTACTGAAAGGATACAACTATGCATTACAGATTAAAGACCCCCCCCCCCCAAACACACACACACACACACACAATTTTCTCAGCCACTTCCACTAGATCTGACTTCCTTCGTTTGAAATTATTTTACTTACAGTAAAACATGATGATAACGATGCATAATGATGCAACTGATTTGCTTATATTTATTTACCAGTCCAGGGTGGACATCCAATCTGCCACTGTATCCATCTTATCAGGCAGATGAATACAAACCTTAAACTCTCTTTTGAAAATGGACAGAGGTAATATCTCTTCATAGCGCATTATCACCAATGGTTAAAAAACTTTCACTTTTGTTTTGTTTCCAATGAATAAAGTAGCATAGGAATAGAACAGAACTACCCTTTATTGTCTGCATGCCTCCATTTTAAAAGGCAAATGGAGGCTTGCAGATTAATAGAAGTAAGCATAGCCAGTGCCTGAGTAGATTAATTAAACAATATGACTACAAGAAAAATGGTCTGAGATATATATATATATATATATATATATATATATATATATATATATATATATGTGTGTGTGTGTGTGTGTGTGTGTACATTAACGCTATTGAAAAATGCTGAGGTAAAGTTCTGGTTCGGTTCACCTTCCTTTCTCCACTGTGGCACCATGAGAAACTTTACCGAAAAGCACAGTTTAGTGATAGCTGAGAGTCATCTCACCGTTTTATGCTACATATCTTAGTTGATTTATTTCAATGTTTCCATGCTTTCACACAAGGAAAGTGTTTTTGAGGTTCTGACTTAAATTACATCCAGCCTGATGCCTCCATTTAACTTAAATAATCAGACACTTCTACAGCCATGACTTCCTCTGGGCATTACCAATTGTGTGAAATTATTTATTTATTAAAAATAAAATAAACATATTCATGCTATTCTGCCATTTAGCAAATTAAATAATTTTGCCATCCACAAGACAAATGCAGAATTTCATCTCAGATTAGTGAGTGAGATATTTACATACACTGCTTTATGCAGTGTATGTAAATATCAGGTTTCAACTATAAATTTAACCAGAGGTGTTAAGCGAATAAGTAAAAAGTTCTGTTACCTTACATAAGTAAATTTTTCTTGGTTATTTCTTCTTTAGTGGAGTAATTATTTTTTAGCCTACTTTTTCCTTTTACTTCTTACATTTTCAATCTATTATCTGTACTTTCCCCTCCTTACATTTTGAATCTCATTACTTCTGTTTTATTTCACCTTGTTAAAACATTCAGATAAATAGCACTACCTGAACAGAGTGATTTGAATTGTGTTTGGAGGCAGTTCTGCACCAAGTTGTTTGCCAGACGCCCCAACAAAAACTTAACAACAAAATGTAGAACAGTATTGCATTTTTAGGATTTTTTTGTTTTTGTTTTCCTTTTCTCATTTTTGATTAACTGCTAGAATTAATCATTAATTTTGAAAACACTGTATACTGTATACAGACAACCATACAATGGAAATTGTTATAAGAGGGTTATCTTCATGTCCAGATTTGTTATCTTACATCTGTTGCCCTCATCGATTCATGTAGCTACACTTGGATGTTCATTTACATTCCAATAATAACAAGTAAAAGGTAATTGATAGTGTCTGAAGTCTCTGAAGTTTGACTTTTTGCACCAATACTTATAAACAACCAGACATCAGATTTTCTGCTCCATAAAACTCATGTTGATGCTCAGTATTGCATCTATATGGACCTTTAATACATTTGCATTGTACTAAATGGTTTGTTTTCAATGGACATATATTAGGGTGAAACAGCCAATGCCATTTTTTTCAATATTCACATGATAATATGCAATTATAGTATGGGGGGGGGGGTTGCTACTTCTACTTTAATACCTTAAGTATTTTTATATCTGGTGCTTTTATATTTTTAGTTGAGTAAAAGCTTTTGAGGTAGTACTTCTGCTTCTACATAAGTATTTTAAACCCTAGTATCTATACTTCTACTTGAGTAATAGATGTTAATACTTTTGACACCTCTGAATTTAACATATTATACACTTCCTAAAATAATCAGCCTGATATACTTTCTAGTTAAAATACAGAACAGGTAACCAAGTGTTAAATCTGTCTTTTTTACACTAACAGCCTGAATAATTGCAATTAAGAAAGTTAATTAGTGAATAGGAAATTACAGTTTGTTTTGGCTCTAACACAACTGAACCAACTTGACTGGCATTTTCATATTATTCTTGCCTCCTCAATCAGAAACAGTTGTGAATGTCCATGAGTCCATTTAAACATCTTGCCTTTCTGTTCATAGTTTTATAAAAAGCTTTTGAAAGGTTTATCCTTTTAATTCACCACAATTTAAAGTACAAGCCTTCCCCCAGTTCCCTGTTCCCAAGTCTGAGCTTTCTGTTCATATGGATGTGCAGACCAGTGATTTGACCTTTTCAGTGACTACTACTGCTGATGGAATAGCCTTGGCTGTCAGCGCTCCCATTAACCTGCAGTCCCTGCCTTCACAGGGCCATGACTCTGTTATGTCAAGATAAAGTAAAAGATCATTTCAAATCTCACTCTGCTTTTAATCAAACCAGCATGTGGGGTTCACATAGTGAGTACTGGGATGTATGCAGAGATTAGAGAAGAGGGAGGATGGAATGAGCAGAGGTCATTGCAGAAGATGTGAATGAAGGCAGCAAGGGAGAAGAGTGGAAGCATCTTAGCTGCCACGTTAATATGCTCAGTGAGCCATTCATGGAGGCATGAGACAGAGGTATAAGCCAAGTGACATTTTCATTAATATGTTGTCAAGCAGATCTTCTCTTCACCAGTGAGCTAGAAATAAAGCCAGATATTTTTCTCCTCACACATTTAAAATGAAATTCTCAGCATGGCACTCTGGGACACAAGGATTAGGAGGTGAAATAGGTTATGTCAGGAGAACTAGTGTTAGATCAATATGGATTTCTCTGTTGCAATACAGTTATGAAAGCAGAAAGTATTTGTGACTTTCAATACATTCACAGATAAAAAAGTACATCTTTGCTAAAAAAAAAAGTAGCTGGGAGGTGCTGTGAATTAAATACATTTCATTATTGATTGGCAGCAAATGTGACCATCATTATCATAGCAGTTTTTTTTTTTTTTGTTTTTTTTTTGCATTAACTTGTGTTAACACACGTTTATGTCAACACTAGACCAAAAAGGAAAGGCATCAATGATGAGCTTAGTTGTTAGCCAGGCATATATTGCTTAGGCGACCTGGGAAGGATTTTCCACCTTATTTCTATAATCCACAATTCTTTATGTTAATTGCATCCCAGGTTCTCGGCCGCCATTGTTTCTTGTAAACAAATGCTCCTTTGAAGAGTAAATAATGTTTGAAGCATGTATGTTTATCAACATTTACACAAAGAAATAACTAAACTTCATATTTTAAACACTGTGAGGATGATCTGAAAAAAATGGACTGATTATGTTTACTAGCATATTCAGCACTTTTGTTAACTCCACTGCTACAGATGAAGAATGGAGGTAACTTAATTCGATATTGATCTGGTGTTTTCTAAGCTTTTAAATTCCTGAGAGCTCATTAATTGTGTATTTGACTATTTTAAGTGGTAGCGTTTTTTGCTTTCAGCTGAGAATGTAATCAGGGTTGGGAAGGTTGGGATGTCATGACCTGATGGGTTATTCCTGATAGTAAAACATTTCAGTTTCTTTTTATTTCTTAGACCAAAGAACATACCTGACCTGCTTTCAGCAATGCTGTTAATCCTTTTTAGGAACCAAATGTTCTTTTATGGTACACTGATATTTTCTTTTCTTTGCATAGTGTAACAGGTCTAAACGTTTTACATTCAGTGTGGATTTACTGTAACAACCCCTGCTTTAAACTGCGGTGGAAAGATCCAGTTATTTAGAAAAAGTCTTATTTGTGAAGTGAATTTACCAGGATCCATTCAACGTTACATCTGTTTTAGCTTAAACAGTGATCAGAACTGGCAATGAAAAATAGAGTTGATCATTTAAACTGAAAACTTCCTCAAATATTTGTAAAGTACATGAGCCCCATCCATCAGATTCTCAACTGTTAATTGTAAATGCAATTTATACATTTTTGTTGGCACTATTTAGATTTATTGGGACAACCAGTGATTTGTTTCCAGTAGTTTCTAAACCATGTTGACTAGGCTTTATGTATAATCCTTTGACTAAGTTAGAACCTTCCACATTTATCATCTATTAAAAAGGCTAAAATTCCACTGATGCATATCACATCGGGTGCACATGATTAGAATACTGTTTTTCAGTAGTCAAAGTTAAATCTCAGATAGTGAACTTGGAGTGCTTCTCACTATTGAAGTGAAAATTAGATCAAATAACTCTCTAAAGCCTTTAGAGAAAAGACTGAACCAGTTTATGAGTCTGGTAAGGGATCTAAGGAGGTTCCAAAAGAAATTTAACTCCACCGTTCCACTGGACAGAAAAATAATCTACAAGTTGACGACATTCAAAACAACTGCCAACATGGCCATGTCTTGCTGTCCAAACAAGTTCCCCATAAAAGCAGACCGTAAAATGCTAAAAGAAATCTCCAAACTCTGTAAAATATGGACTTTTGCTAAAGTCCATATGAAACCTCCATAGAATGAGAAAGACATTGCAGTAGTGGAACTTTCATAAGATGTGTAAGAGATAACCTTTGCTTGTGAAGAAAAACATGAAGGCCAGAATGAAGTTTACCAGAGGGAATGTAAGATTTTTTAACTATGTATTTAGAACAGATGAATCTAAAACAGAAGTATTTGGATAACACAGTGGAAACGCTTGGCATAAACTAAGTACAGTATACTAGGCAAAGAGCCTCAGCCCATCTGGGAAGCATAGAGCAGTAAGTGTCATGGTTGGAGGATGTTTTGATGCAGTGGGACCTTGCAAGCTCACCATCATAGAATTAACCAAATATTCTGTCATGTATCAGAGGGGATATGTGGAAAATGTGAGACCATGTGCCAAAAAAAAATGTAAAGAATTGGACTCTTCAACATGAATCCTAAACATACCAATATGCTTGTCAATGTCTGGCTAAGAATTAAAACATGGAAAGTCCTGGGCCGAGTCAAAGCCTAGATCCCAGATGAAGCTGGGTAACATTTGGTGTTGTGCCTGGTGCCTATCTCATTGGGCAAGACGTGAGGCAATTATCTTTCTTCAGAAATCAATATGTGAACATTTCTTTTGAAAGAACTGAATATTTAACAGGGTTTCTGCAGCACGTACTTTTACTTTTTCACCCTCCTATGATCATATTCTATCTCCCTTTTTACTTCTTGTTTTACAATGCTCAGTCTAAACAGTAGGAATCCTTGCTTTAACTTTCCAAACCAATCCTCATCCACCTTTTTTGTCTTTTTCTCTTTGCCAAGGCGTGTGATGTTGTTCTTTGATAGATGGGATGATTTATGATTGACTGGCGAGGGAGAAGGAGACGTATTAATCAAAAGACCATAGTGGAGTTCCACCATAATGCAAATGGGGTGTTAATTGAGTGCTGGATGGCTTTGAATAATGGCATGGGCTTTTCACTTCAATCAATGCATGTCACAACAATGGACTGACAGCGAGCTTTGTGGGATATATCCTATAATGCTTTAATGCATTTTTCCCACTTCTTTGTTTTACAATAGCAGGGAAGGCTAGCTGTTTATGCCTGCATAATAAATACTGGATGGTAATTGGCAGAAATATGTGATTACCAGATATATTTGGTGGAATTCAGTGGATGGTTTTCAAATGCAAATGAGAAATCTGTATTTTTTAAGAGGCAGACAGACAAAAAGAGGGGAACAGTGATCCAGTGTTTTTGTCTCTACACAAGATTAACCTAGACAAATTTGCTTTTTTAGGTTTGACAGTTGCAGAGAAAGCTCAAAATGTATTCTCTTTTTTCTTGATGTATTTTTTATTCATTCTGAATATTGATGTTATGTTTCAAAATTTGGTATTTCCAAACAATTAAATTTAAATATTACAGCTTCTATCTCCATTTGTTCCCTAGCCATTTAATTCTCTGTTACCTTGTTCCTAATCCTACTTTACAGATCCCCACATAATAATACCATATCTATAGCCAATACATAAATACTAAACAGAATTTTTGATAACAATATGTGGATATTTAGATTGATCTCAAGAAGTTAAGAATGAAAAAAGAACCAAACAGAGGATAACATATTAACTTTTACGTCTTGCTTTCACATCTAATAAACTCCTCTCTGTGAAATTTATTCTCAGTTTCTTTGCTTTTTTTCATGTTTGCTTGCCGGTACACCATGAATACAAACAATCAGCTAACCATTTCTACTGTAATACACATTAACATTCATGCAGTGCTTTGCATTGACCATTTATGGTTGAATCTGGGTGTAGAGGGCTGAAAATAAGGCAGAACCAGGTAGCAAATGTTGAGGTACATCTGTGATCTATAATTAGTATTTTAGTTTAATGAAGAGATTGGAAAACACATAAAAAACGTCAATGTGTCATTAGTTGTTAAATCCTCATTGAAATAAAGTTAGACCAGTAGCAGGTAGCTCAGTAACCTGTTAGCACTAGCTTCAGTTTAGCCTTAAAGCACAGTAAAGTACATCAAAACATGATGATATAAGCAGTCCCAAAATTCTTTCATCCCAAACTAACTCTTACTACTTCTGCCAAACTTCGTCCTGTAACAGGGGATTGTTGATAGTCGTTGTGTTACAGTGGTGCTTGGCCAGGCAAGGCCAGGAATGTTACTGAGCCTGGATCAGGCCGCCGGCTCTTTGTATCAGGCAGAAAGCTGCTTTCAGCCACAGGTCAGGGAGGTGCTCGCTTCAGCTTTAGGCATTCTGGGTAAACCTCTGCACGGCTTGAAGATGCAACTGGCTGCGATGTTCTTGCCTCTGGGCAATTGTGGAAGGAGAAAGCTACTTCACTCAGTTTCTGGTTGAGCTTGCAGGTTTCTAGTTTCCTTCCCTGCAAAAACTGACAAAAAGATCACTGACAGCTTGTTTCTGGTGTGGTTGTCTGGTTCTGTCATTGGTTTGGTAGAAAATGGGCCATACTTAACTTTTGGAAGTTTGAAGAAGGTTGCCCACTTTGCCAGCAAATTGGACTCTGCAGGTACCAGAGGTTGTCTTGTGGCAGCCAGTGGGTAGAAAGCAATTGATTTCCAGTTGGAACAGGGCTTTGGTTGGAGCCAGGTGGAAGCTCTACACTGCGACGCTCAACCCTCAAGGCTGTCCTGAAACACAGGGCTGCCATTGTCATACATGTCATATTCCGTCAAACATTAATTTTATATCATGCCATTGATGCACAACACCTTACAGTAGAAGAACTGTGAAATGGTGAGGTTATAAGCTTTACTAACAAATGCATCCACAAATTTAAGAGTTTTCTGTGTTGAAACGTTTGACTTCAATAAAGGAACACTTTCTATCTACTCTCAACAGTTTTGATGCATGCTGATGCTTCTTTTTACAGGAGTAATAAATTAGCAAAACAGTTTTCCTCTGATATTGACAAAATGGAATGTACAAGCAATGGTCGACTACCTGCAGTATGATTCTTTAAATATGTCTCTGCCAGATGTTGTTGCCAGTTACATGTGCTCCCCTACGCCACAAGTATGTGGAATATACACATGTAAACGCTTCCTTCAAAGTCAGCAACATCTGCCGTACCCTGAACCCTTTATCCCACAACAAACCTTCCCACACAGGAGACTAATAGGGTAATTTGCCAACTCTCCAATAGAATACAAGATGCCTTCACCAAGCACTGGTAATGCTTTCCACTGCTACTCTTAATTACAAAGCATCAGGCTGCTAAATGAGCTCTGCTGAGGGACCCTGTGGGGAAACAAATCAGCAAACACAGAATCACACCAGCTACAGAGAGACTCTTGATCAGCATTACATCAAAACCTGAGGGATTAATATGAGGTCAGTGCTGAGAAGAGGCCTAAGAGGCTCACCAGACACTCCTGCTGGTAACTTTACTGGAAACCACTTTATGCAGTAGATGAGATGTGGATGAAGCTCTTGAAAGTAATTATGTGTTAGATTATAGCTACAATATCTGTGGATACAGGTATACAAAACTCAAAAATTAAGAAAACACGTCTCATGTAACCAAAGCTCACTTCCACTGTATGTACATTTGTCATGATTCATAAACTGCTAATAGCCAACGGAAGACATTGGTATTTCAGCTCTAGGCGGATGCTCCTGATGAAGCCACAAATTAAGCTTTGTCTGATTATAGGTGCGGCTGCAAACATTGCAACAAATAGGCATGTCCAGACAAAGCAGAAGAAACTCAGCTAAACTGCAAACCAGTCACTTTATAAATCCAGCTCAGTACATACTATACTATCCCACAATGAACCCATCAAGAAAACAATGGATAGGATGCCAAAAATGGGAGATAAAATGTATATGCAGCCTGAAAGTTACAAGAACACCTGCTTCCTGATAAAAAGAAAATTATTCTAATTATATTATTGTTGTGTGCCTGCTTACACCAAAGATCCGCACTGCTTATTCTAACACATCAGACACATCTTGTTTTCCCTATTATAATGGTTTTCATTAATGATCAGACATGTAGTGCAGTAGAAAGAGTCTCCTATTTATGAAAGATCTAGAGTTTCATCCCCTTGTTTTTTAAATATAAATAGCCATTCTCAGAAATTCTCTCAAACAGTTTTTAGCAAGGGTCAGCCAGAAAAATGTTTTCCGGGATGTTGTAGTCTGCAAAGTGGTGCAGTTAGTATCAAGAAAACCCAAGGTTAAAATCCTGCACTGGGGTCTTTTTGTATGGAGTTTGCATGTTCTCTGGCTTCCTCCCACAGTCCAAAAACATGACTGCTAGGCTGCCCTCTGTTCTGTTTAACCGTATATTTTTTCTTTTTTCGTGGCACTTGTAGCCTCTATTTGAAAGTAGACAGGAATTAGGGTTGAGAGCAAAGCTGTGTCTCGTCCCAATGAGCGTGATACACAGACATTTTCCTGACTTCACACTTGCACACACACCACACATTATATTCTTCATGCTGAAAACAAAGCCCAGACTGAATGAGCTCTGAGTGATCCGTTCACTGGACTGTCCGCTCAGAGGTCAGTCTAAAGCTGCCTTCTGCAGAGCTGTTTTGGCCTTTATTCACAACTCGGTGGGCATCTTTAGCTCCTGCTGCTGTTGGTGTTAACAGTAGAACAGCCGATCGGCCGTTCCCATCAACAGTGTTGCGTGCTGGTGACCAAGTACTCAACTAATATCAAGCAATGGCCTCTAACAACCCAGGACAGTGACAGGTGGGTCGATTTGCATCTGACTCAGAATACGCCTATGTGGATGGGCCTCCATGTGTAGCAGCAGCGCTCCAACTACAGGTCATCAGACTCCCTTATCTAAGTTCACCAACTGCCTGCCCGCTCTCCAGCTACAGGCCCCTCCTGATTCCCACCCTCCAACAGCCTGCAGGGTCCCCAGCCCTGCGACACCCCCCCCCAACGCCGGAACAGTCAGCTGCTTAAGCCTTCTAAGGAAAGATTTGGTGCAACCTTCAGTTCCTTATGTTTCCACGCTAACTATGGTTCCCCTCTGACAGATCCCGTTTTGCACCCCCTGAACCCCTGAAAGCTTTGGTTTAAACTCGCCCTGGAAGTATTTCTCTGCTTATGGGTCAAGAGACTGCCTAAAACTATGACAGTCATATAATGTTAGGCACTGAGCAATAAACAATCACAAACCTTTCTTTGTGGTCACCCTAATCAATATACCTAATCACTAATATTATGGATTTGAAACATTAATGAAATTTAGTTCAATAAATGCCACCCTTTGGTGATTTGGTGTCTGATCTTCAAAAGGTTTGCATGTATAAAAACATGTGTGAACTTGATAGTGTGAACAAGGCTGATTTACAAACTAGGTGCAACCAGGGTTGCAACAGCACATCTCTGGCTCTAACCAAATACTATTGAATGAGTGCATTTTTAAGTCATTTAGAAAAAAAAACTCTAATCTGTGCTACTAGTTCTTGTTTTCGTTTAGATAATGTATTCAGATAGTTCATTGCAAAATCATTCCAGAAAAAAAAAACAAGTTCAAATGCTGTAGATATCATTCCTCTGCAGCTTAGTTTGTGAATCGGTTCATCTTCAGTCCAGAGATTTTCTTTTTTGTTGCTGCAATGAAAACTGATTTTTTTTTTTTACTTTATTCTTGTTTTGCAAATGGTGCTTCAGTTATTTCCTTTGTAAAGAGTAAATAAGGATAAGTAGCAACTTTATGCAGCAAATTATGACTAATTCATAATTATGTAGACTGATTTATAAAACTGTGTTTTTTTCCTACTGTGAGACAATGTTGCTTTTAGATGCTTTGGAATAGGAAACAAAATAGCTTTATTGCCCCTCCATGCCATTATAATGTCAAACGTCTTTCTTTTTTGGGAGGTTTTGGCTTGAAAATCATTTTGACCTTAAAAAAAAAATCACAGTGCTCACTATTTATATGCTCTTGACATCAGAGTTGTCAGAGAGTACTGTTTACCTCCAAAGGGTGAGCACCAGGGAGTTCTGCTACTCAAGTCTCTGGGGTTGTGTGTGGCCTTGGTAACCTCTGAGAATCCTTCACCAGGCCGAGTGTATGCAGGAAACGAAGAGTTGGAGGCCCTTAATTGTGTTCTTGAGTTAGCAGTAGAGGGCAAATAGTGCAGAAAGGGGTAATTGAAGGCAGTTCATTAGATGCTGATCCGTATCCTCCCAGAGGGGAAGGCAAAAGGCTTGAGGGAATGGGATTCATGCTGGGCAGAGAATTAGTGGATGGATTTGCTGCAGGCTTTGGTTGCTCTGGACCAGACCTTACTCATCACACACTTGAGACAGACAGGCTCACTTGCTAAGACCACGGTAATACTCACATTATTAGCAGAGGAATATTACCAGCCAGATGGCTTTGATTTTATGTACATTCATAAAGAAAGAAAGCCTTTCACACTCCAGTCATTATCATGAGGAAGTTAAAGAGATATACTTTTAACTACCTTTCAGAATCAGTCTGGAAAATATTTATATATGCATATCAAGTTAAATTTTTTTTAGTACAATCTGTAACCCAAATGAAGGGTTTGGTATTAATATTATGCCTTTACCTAGCTCCATTTCGTAAACATGAATGCGTAACGTAAAAGTGAAGTGGGTAAGCCTAACGTGTTTGTCAGACCCATGCTTTGATAAATAGAGATGGATGATCTCTGTGAGGGTCAGGAAAATTTCAACCACACCATCGGAAGCTTGGAACATGTTTGTCATCTGTAAAAAAAAAAAAAAAAAAAAGAGACAGCTTTGTTTTTTTTTCTTTTTTTCTAGTTTAGCCAGCTAAATAAAATTCATTTTACATACAAGGATTTCTAAAATGCTAAATAATGCTTTTTACAATCTCTTCTACATCTAAACAAAAACAACTTTTATTTCTTAGCTTTTTTTTACAGTTTATCCGGAAGCTTTTTTTCCAATATGTCGTCAAAAGTTCACATTTAGTCTTTAATGCGAGCATGTCTGTACGCCATCTATCCATGACTGGGTAATGGTGGGGACAGGTTCTGGATAAAAACCCAAATATCTTTCTTCTCATTGACACTCAGTTGATACTCTCCATAGAGTTCACACATACCAGAAGCAATATTCGTATGGTACCCCCAGTAGTTTGTTTTCTCTTTCTTGAGGTCCAGATTCTTAACTTACCTCCACAGACTTAGTTCACAAACTTTTCTTTCATCTGGCTTCATCTGAAGGATGCTGAATTTGGCCACCCAAAGCTCATTTCAGCCGCTTCTATCTGGGATATTGTTATTTTGGTCATCTTCCAAATCTGAGCACTGGAATGCTAATGTGATGGAAAATTAACAGCTTCACATTTTAGCAGACCAGAGCAATGTACACATCATAAAAATATGGCCCAAATCTATCTATCCATTTTCTGGTCCTTACCTCAGAACCTCTAATCCTTCCTTCCATTCCCCAGGTCTTGATTCATCACACAGAAAAACACAATGCATTGTTGAAAAATTAACAACTTCCATGGATTTAAGAACATTCGTATACCTCTATCTACGTCAGAGTTGATCGTGGTAAGTTGTTTTTATACATGACTGTATGTTCTATAGAGAGATGTCTTTATGTAAACAATCTTAACATAGATGATATACAGAGACAGACTGCATGGAGAACACAATAAAGAGATTGTTTTGTTTCAGCACCCAATAGATGAATTAATAATTAGACAAAAGATCCAACTCATAACAGGTGCAACATGACTATACTGTATGTGTAAAATCACGACCCTGAAGACAATGAACATCTTTATATAACCTGCCTAAACCTAGTCCTTAGCTAAATAAGATTTGCTTATTTTCACATGTTCTACTCCGTCCTTCACACCTATTAAACATAAAGAGTTTTTGTGTGGATTTTCTTTTCAACCAGACATTGGATGCTTTCAATTGGAAATTACCATGGTCAGTACATGTCAAGATCCACCATTTGCACATCTCCAAGATGTGACAAAACAGTGTGCAAAAAATAAGTAATTAGAAAGTGTTGCTTATCTAGCCCTCATTTGGTATAAGATATGATAATATAAGAAATACCTTTATTGTTCCCCAGTGGCCAAGGTGGAAAGAATACCGAAATAATGTACTCATGTAAAAGTAGTTATTTTGATACAATTTTACTTAAATACAAATAAGGTTAGCTGTCTAAAATATTACTCAAGTTAAAGTAAAAAAGTACCAAATTAAAACTGTACTTTAAGTAAAAGTTTCTTAATTACTTTTTTATCAGGAGAATAAAAATAATACACCGTGAATTTACTTGTCTATGTGTGTCTTTGTCCACATATAAGGCACACTGGTTTATAAGGCACATTACATATTCTTCCCATCCAAAGTGTGTAATATTTCTCCGCCCCTTGGGTAGGGTGACCAGATCCCCATGATTTCTGGGGACAGACCCCGTTTTGGATGACCTGTCCCCAGCAAAAGCTGTCCCTGATTTCAGTGTATCATGATGGAGTAGATTTACCCTTAAGGTGACCAGATCTGAGTTCTCTAATGAAAACTGGGGACGTCTCTGATTTTGTTTAGCACAGAATCTCTGTCTGGGGCTTGCTTTGTTTTGTCTGAACTGCAACACTGACGGGGGGCGACAAATGTACGTTCTGCAAAGATTTACTATGTCAAGACAGTAGCAGGACTGGATAAATAGCTCTTATTGTGCTAAACTTTTTTTTTCATACCATCCCACCCTAGTGGGACGGCATTTTTTTTGTTTTTTTGCAAGGTTTTGGTCCGGTCTGCTCCCTCTCCCAAGAACATCTCGAGTCTCCGCTAGGTGCGGAGCCCATCCCCCCACGTCCTGCCCCCCTCCGCTGGCTGCCGCCTTGGCCCGCTGGCCCATTGGATTTCTCCATGCAATTTCTGGCCCAGAGATTCTGTGCTAAACAAAATCAGAGACGTCCCCAGTTTTCATTATAGAACTCAGATCTAGTCACCTTAAGGGGGAAATATACTGGCCGCGTAACGTAAACGGCGCAGCTAACAGGTGTGTTTTTAAAAGTTTAAATTTACGCTGCAAAATACGCAGCAGAGTGATTTTGCAGAGAGATTTTGCAGAGAGAACTTTTGTTATGGGTAAGTAATTAAAGAAAGACACATTATCAGTAATATATGGTTAAGGTTTAAATTGTATAGTATTCTATGTTTTGATCTCCTAAAAGTCAGTGTCTTGACCACATGTGATTACAAATAACATATTTTAGTTTGTTAGCTTGTTAGCTTGTCACAACTACATCATCCATGACGCTTTATTTTCGACCCTTATTTTGGGATACTTCCGGAAGTGAACAGGATGTTTTCCCGTTTATTCCATGCCAAACAGAAGCGTACCCACTTCTGAAATTAGAACTTCAATCTAATTTAGCTGCATAGCATTATGTTTCTGGTGTACATTTATTGACTGATTAAAATGAAAAGCTAACCTAACGTTAATGTATGAAGCGCGTATACTGCTTTGCTGTGCTTTGCAGCGCGTCTGGTGTGTTTCCTCCTTAACACCGCTCTCTCCTGAGAGAGAGAGAGCTATCCGTCTCTGTTGAGAGGCAGAGTAGTTGGACTACACTGCCCTGTATCTAACATAAGGCCAAAATAAATAGAACTTTTATATTAAATTTACTTACTAGGTTTATTGTTGCTAGCACATACTCCGGGCACGGGCTGCCTTATATGAATGCACTTTTATTTTGAAAGCACTAGTTTTGACATTACAGTCAGGCAGTCTTGTAGACAGCTCAGGGGTCCAATCAAGTAGTGACACACTGTACCATAATGCTACGAATATCCATTGAGTGGAGCAGCTTCATTGTTTACCAAAGTTGTATTTACACATTTTATCAATTTTTTTAGCACATTATACCACATAAAATTGGTCAGTAAGCACTACCTTAATCATATACAAAGCACACCAGATTATAAGGGGCATCATCAATTTTTTTAGAAAATTTAAGGATTTTAAGTGCATGTTATAGTCTGAAATATGGTAGTCTTTCTGTATGTTCGTTAACGTATGAAAGAATTCTAGTCAAGGATTTATTTAGCTTATTTCTTTGTTTTTCCTACGTATGTCTGTAATGGTTTTCTGTTCATGTACAGCACTTTGAATTGTCTTGTTACTGATAAGTGCTATATAAATAAACTTATCTTACCTTACCAAATAGAATTCTCAGTTACCCAAGTCATAGCAGAAGCAAACAGGCTTAAATCGGAGACAAGCTGACTTTTGCTCCGATTCCCTGACGTTTCAACATCTAGCCAGGGGTCTTTGTCAATTCTGGCAGCTCGCACCTGAGCAACCTGCAGCTGGAGCGCTGCTGTTTTTTAAGCAAATGGAAGCCCATCCTCTTAGGGGCATTGTGGGTCAGAATCAAGTCAATGGCCCACCTGTCATTGTCTTGGGTCATTAGAAACTATTGCTTGGTGTGAGTGGAGTACTTGGTCACCTGAATGATGATGAGACTGCTGATGTAATCTCTTTGGAATGTGTTGGAGGACCGAGCTGTAAACACTGGGCAGTTGGAAGTGCAATCCTCCCCCTCAGTCCAGTAATGGCATTTTCTCCTTTGACAAAGATGGCTTCTTTCACCTCTCTTTCAAACCATCTGTTCTCTCTGTCCAAAATCTGAACACCATTGTTATCAAAAGTGTGTCTTTTGCTCTTGAGGTGCAAGTGGATTGCCCTGAGCTTTTGGCCCTCCAGTGCTGTGCCATGCGTTTATATAGCTGTTGTTTGTTTTTTCTGAAATAGGAATCCTCGCTGAATTAGACCACATACACAAGGCCACTCAGCTGTGTTTGGGTGTTCTGTCTTTGGGATGAACCAGCTTTTGTCTTGGTTTTAGGTTTGAAATTTACTGGTATATTGTAATTTGAGAAAATTCTCAGAAACTCAGGAGAATATAAATATATCTATGTAGCTCCTAGACAGACTGCATTCAACCTTTCTGCATTCCTAGAGACTCCAAGTATACAACAAAATGTATTTAAGGACTAAAAAATGCATTTTGCATGATAATGTCCCCTTTAAAGGAGCCATCACCGCATTCTTCTCTGTCACTCCAATCCCTCTGTTTCTTCACTTCATCTATGGCGCTTCGCTGTGGTTTACGTCTTCTTCAGGTACTGGCAGTTCTGACCTTCATCCCAATTCTTGTCCAATGTAACCACTATTCCTCAACAATAGTGTAGTCAACAATTTTTTTTAAAACTGACTACAAACTAATTGCCTGATTCTTTATTGCCAACTTTAGCCAATTCAAATTATAATTACAAGTACCAGATAAAACCAATATTATCATTAACCGATACAATTTTATTTAGCATGTTTACACGGTGATTGTCTTGAACATAAACCAGATACTTTCCACTAATTGACTCCTACGTGCAGGAAATAGATGCTACCTGGTTAGTGCTAATGATATTATTTAAAACTTTAGATTGCATCTGGTAACAACATTAAAATGTCAAAACTAAACTGAATAGAAACCAGCATGTCATGCACCACTGTCCAAGGACAATTACCCTTAGTTTCTCACTAATCTTTAAAACCTTGTTTATTGTTAAGGCGAACACCCAGGTACTTATAAGAGTCCACTATCTCAACATCAGTTCCCTGGAAGTTAACCGGTGTTATTGGGGGGGGGGGGATTCTTTATCAGGTGTAATGTTAGTGTTACTGACCTGTAGTTGTTGAGGTCCTTGGGATGTGTAATGTTGGGCACCAGCACTACACAGGAGGTGGTACTCCGCCCTGCTTCAGACTGCTGTTGAAGATGTGTCCCATGATGCCACATAGCTGATCCGTGGAGCACCTCAGTAGCCTGGAGCTGATACCATCCGGACCTCCAGCCTTCCTCACTCTTTTGCAGAATGCTCCTCACATTGAATGTTAAGAAAGACATGGTGGGGGAGAGGGGCAGTGATGCATGGATTTATCTGAAGCAGAATGGGTGCATGTTGGTAATAATACTCATACATAAGGATGATATTCCTTTTCCCATTCATTTTCTTTGCATTTTTAATATTTTCACAATTTTCGTGTAACGTATTTTTCGGACCATAAGGCATGGCAAATTATACGGCACATTAAATATTCTTCTCAAGTGTGTAATATTACTCTGCCCCTTCACGTACATTGTACGTCGTACACAGTTCTCTCCTGAGAGAGAGAGAGAGCTATCCTTCTCTGTCGGGAGGAAAGAGTAGTTGGACGACACTGCCCTGTTTCTAACATAAGGCCAAAATAAACGGAACTTATATACTGAACTAATTTACTAGGATTATTGTTGGTAGCGTGTACTCTGAACGTGGGCTGCCTTACATGATTGCACTTCTAGTTTTGAGATTACAGTCAGGCAGTCTTATAGACTGGTCAGAGGTCCGATCAGGTAGTGACACAGTGTACAGTAATGCTCCAAATGTCCATTGAGCAGAGCGGTGTACTTACACATTTTAACAGATTTTTAAGCGCATTGTACCACATAAAATCAGTCAGTAAGCACAACTTAAATCACATACAAGGTGCACCGGATTATAAGGCGCACCATCAATTGTTGAGAAGATTTAAGGACTTTAAGTGTGCCTTGTGGTTTTAAAAATACTGTATATATTTTATACATTATTAAAAAGAAACCATCTGAAGACCAGTTAAAACTTGCAGTTCAATGATTTAACAAAAATGAAAAGAAATGCAAGCTTGTTTTAATTAAAATTCAACTTTGTTGCATTTAGCAAAGCAGTATTCATTAGTGTCACTCAAGACTGAGACACCATACTGAATCATTCATTTCTAGCTGACTTGTTTTGTAAGCATGGTCTGCGCTAGTGGTGGTCGACTCATGGAATGGTTACAGAATCAGATTGACCGCTTTGCACTACTGTAGTTATTGACAGGATTTTCTTTCACATTTTAAAACTGTAAAAGTTGACGTTATAGCCACCTGCTCTGTAGACATAAATTATACAATGTTTTTTGATTGGAATTGTAGAAAGCATGTTGACATATTTTGAAGAGCAGAACCTGTTTGCTTTAAATCATTTTTTAAGCTATAATATCTTCATGACGTGAAAGGCAGTAGGAAAAGAAGGACAAAGAAAATAACAGAAGTTAAAGAAATGCTTTAAAACTTTGGATGTTAATTATTTCTGATATATTTAACAATGCACTATAGTATAGCAAAAAAAAGAAAGGCATGGCTCTTGGCCTCATATTCTGTAATCATCAGTTCAGTTATATTACGTGGGAGAGCCATTGTCTGCCAGAGGTGCTGAGATCCAGCCTGCGTCTACTCTCCCGTCACGCTTCACGGTCTCCCGTTGTGCTGCTACTCAGCTCTGTTTCTTTCATTCAAAACCTCACCATTTCTATCTTTAATCCTCATTCATTCCACAAATGCTGCTTTTTGCACATCAAACCATCTGCAGCCACCTCCATCATACACCTCTTTTCATTGTGAACTGCTTGTTATGCACTAATAGTGTTTAGGAGACCCAACAGAAAATGTTCGGTAAGTAAAAGGCTAATGAAGGGATTGGAAATAAAATCATGTTGAACCCCAAAAGAAATGGCTTTTTGTGGGGGGTTTTCTTCTCTTTGTGATTTTCTTTGAAAACATTTAAGTATTGAAACTCTATACGGATACTTTTCTTATCTCACTTTACAGTGTGTTCCACCATACTCACATCAGAATCTGCTCTCTAGCTTCATTTTATGGTCCATTTATAGGCTTTTCACCTCCCTGTTCTTTACTCTGATCTTCTGTACTTATTTCCGTCTCATCTTTCCCACCTTTCTTTCCTTGCTCTCCTTCTTTCTTTGATTAAAGGTTCTTTTGAGTTTTTTGGGTGTTTTTTTTTTTTTTTTTGCCTTCTCAACTTATGTCTGTCCCTGTTCTCCTTCTGCTTTTCATTTTAATTTCAAACTTTTTGTTCGGTCCTTCTTTTTCCTCTGTTGTCACTGTAACTGGATAGAATTCTTTTTACACTCTAATGCATACCGTGGTATCTGTCAGTTTTACATGAGATTATTTGATGTCAATGTGTCTTGCAGCCCTTTAAGTTCTGTTTATTTATCTGCTTTATGCTTCTGTGTAAAGTAAGATACTTTTGTTTGTTGAAGCACGGAAAGTAATTAAGTTGGTCAAGTTTAAGTTCAAACTTGGATAAAGAGTGCTCACTGCATTTTACTGTAATTAGAGTGATGTAAGGGTCACAAGAAAACAGTAGTAGGCATAACGTGCCAATTCTTTGCTTGTAAATTTTAAGCATATTCAATCACCGGGATTTTCTTGTCTCTACTTATTACAGACCCTTAACTTTATGCTGATATCTTATTTGGGCATTTAAACATAATGTCTGAGAATCCCTGAGACTTACATAGCCATTTAATCTAAAAAGACTTAATGATGACTATGTTGCTGTTGTTGTTGTTTTTTTAAAGTTAACATTAATGGGAAAACAAAAATCTATATCTTCTTTGCATTTGACAAATGATGTCCTTTTAATCTGCACCTAATATGGCTCCTATAGCTGTCGACTGCTCCTTGCTGGAGGCAGGTTTCCCCTTTCTGGGACTGGCACAGATGCACTGCAGACATTCACCACATTTGTGTAATTCTTAGTGAACAATTATGAAAAATACAAACTTACCAGTCTTCAAATCAATCAGGTCTGTTGTAGAAAACATCTTTGGAAGAATCAAAACCATTCATAGTGAGTTGTTTAAAGTTTCTCAAAGCTAATTGGTTTACAGAGAACCAGTTGGGGGTCTGTGTGGAAAAAAACACCCACACAGCTTTTATATTGTTATGTAGTTATACACATCATGAGTGACATACTGAACAAAGATGTGCTAAATATGTTGAGCATTCCCTATCTACCAATCACATCCAAATAAATCATAGGCTTGTAAAAAGGTCTGTAAATGAGATAATACAAAGAAACAAGACTAAAGGGATAGAGGAGACTTTAAGCAATGAGACCCTGGTTGCTGTGTTCTTGTGTAGAATTGCTGGAATACAACCAGAAATGTTTAGCAAAGAATAACCACGAACAGTTTCAGGATGAATTCATTCATGTGCTGCACACCAGCTAGGTTATTTTTAGCTTATTGTGGTGGTTAATATAATTTTATAGCATTTAGTATGCTCCAGCAGGTATTGACAAGCAAAAACTGACACTTTTGGCTTTGATTATTCCCATTTCACACTTTTCTCTACTGTCAAACATCATTGAAAGCCTCAGATAACCGCTGATTAAACACAGTGGGGCAGATCTTCACGTTCTTGTGTGCCATGATTATCTGACAATCTTATGCTTAGTTGTAAAGTGCTTAGGGAGCAGCGTGCTGCCAACACTGAATAGCGCACAGGAAGCAATCTGGGGCTAAGGGTCTTGCTCAGGGACCCATGGTGGCTGTCTACAGGGATTGAACCGGGTACCTGCACCCTTCTCAGAACACAAGCATGCTGCTCTAACCACTAGGCCACTACTCTCTAGAACTGTATATCCTTATAGCTACAATACTGAACCAAAAGAAAGAAAACCACTGATCTGGGCCCTCTTCTGGATGACAGTGGTGACCAATTTTGACAACCTCATTTTTTGACTAATAGCATCCACTAGACTAGCCTCTGTTGTGCCTCTTCAAGGGAAACACAGGTAGGCTTACCATTACTTTCCTACCATTCAATGTTTCCCCTTCATATAGTTTTAGAACGCAGCTCGTAAGGAACTAAAAAAAGAAAAAGAAGGTTTAGGCTACATGCTGTTTAGTTTCATGGAAGGTTTGACTGAGCCAGCATAAAGCAATCCATGAATGTCTGAAGCACAATGCCTCCTTACAAATCAGCATAATGATTACAAATGTTTGTTGCAGCAAAAACCTTATTAAATGAAGTAAAGTGCTTTGGGTGCATGTTTGAAAAATGTGTAGCAGTCAGCAAGTCAGTAAAGGTTTCAGTTTGCTTTGAACAAAGCAGGTCACTGATGTTTTGTCCTACTGGACCTAAGGGAAAAGCGTTGCCAACCAGTTCCTAAATGTGATGATCCAACACAGGGCAAATATTCCCTCATTACTTCTTCCTGTTGTATGGCATGAATACACCTGCCGCATTTTAGGACTCCATTTTTTATTTGTGTTCAAATGTCTTTGTGCACTTCTACATCTCTAAAGATGTAAAAAAAAAAATCAGTTATTGAATATCCATTATTTCTATTGTAATAATAACGTCAATAAGAATCGCACAAAATATGATTTTTTTTTTTATAACAGAAAAATAACAAAATGTATTTTGTATTAGGGCATTTTGTATCACATTTTAGCTATATGAGCATACTTACAAATTATTGCAACCTTTAATTAAATTAACTATTAAAGTCAGTAGTTATCCTGCACATTGCATGATTTTTAATAAATTAAAATTATATAATAGCTACAATGATTCATAAAAAGTTAAACTTAATATAAGATGACTTTCCCTGCAAGAAAACTAGATTTTTACAACAATCTCCCGAATGGAGACGCAACTTACAACGCCCCCCAAAAGTATTCAGCCCCCTTAGTTTTTTGGCCTTGCAACCTGGAATTAAAATGGATTGTTTTGAATTCTGCATAATTTCCTGTACAGAACATGCCAACAACTTTGAGGATGTATTTTATTTAAATTGTGAAGCACACAACAAATAAAACAAAATAACTGAAAACTTAATTGATGCTAACTATTCAACCCTCGTTAAAGTCAGTACTTTGTAAAGCCATCTTTTGCAGAAATTCTCTTTGGATCAGTCTATCTGAGCTCTCCACAATGATCTGTGAGCACGTGAGACCAAAGTCTATTTCCTAGTTTGTGGACACAATCTTGGCCAACAAAGCTGATTCTAATTCTGCCTTCACCAGCTTTAAATTAGTATCATGTAATATAGTGTAATCTTTTGTGATTCACTCTGCAAACATTTAGTATACCTGATCCCATTTATGTTGCATTCCCTCACTCATTTCTTATTCATGCCATTTATGTTGGGTAAAAATGTACCATCTTTAATATCTTATATTATGTCTTTATACGTGTTCATTGTTTGATATCTAACAATCGTTTGGTGCCACTTAGAACATAAAAACTATACCACTTCTCAGCACAAAATACAGATGATTCAACTACAGTAAAAAGTTCTATTTCGCTATCTTTTAAAGTATCTTTTTTAAACTTCAAAACCAAAGCAGTTGATGTGGTTGTAATTCCCCTGATAAAACTAGATAAAAATAGTTAAGATAGACTGTACAGTATTGTAGCAGAATAATTAAAACTAGTTTTAAATCAAGTTGGGTTAAAATGAATTAATCTAAAACTGCAACTGGAACTCGTTCATGGTCTTTCATGTTTAATTTGAATCATGACATTGTTCACCAATCAGGATATCAGTCATGTCATCAGGTATTTGCAATACAGCATTTGCAAGCATACTTGGATCTTTTTATTTATCTACTGTTTTATTTCTTTATATAAACTATATATTGCATTGATGAATTATCAACACAGCTGATCTCATTCACTTTTTTCAAGGCCTTTATCGACAAATAAAAAGAAATTGCTCATAAATTTAGACCGAGAAACCATTAGGCTATGATTATGATTGTATCCACAAAGTGGTTGAGGATGGTGTTCCTCATGCACAAGCCTAGCTGGCAATCTTATTTTTAAAGAAGCAAAAATCTATTACATGCCCTGTACCATGTACTAAAAGTTTTGGCCAATTTCTAAACTAAAATTTTTATATCACTGATATGCTGATACAGATTTCAGACAATATTAATTTAGAACAAAAATAGTTTAAAATATAGTTGTTATGCTTTCTATATAGTTTAAAGACAAACTCTTACCAATATATAGTAAAAAAAATCACCGAAGATCCATAAATACAGAAAAAGGTTCTGCGTTATGGGACTGAGGTGCCATATATGTATTTTTCCTTTCTCCCATGGCATTGAAAATTATTTGGAAAGTCAATGCCATGATAGGCCCAGTACATTCATTAACCAGCACAATGCTTTAGTTCATTATACATATGTATGGTCATTTCTCCCATGTATAAGTTATGCACAGCTTACAAATCATTGCAATCTGGGCGTTTGTTTTCTCGTGTATTCTCAGATCAGTATATATTGTGGGACACCAGATGGTAAACCTGAAGGTTGTTGCCCTTCTGTAGTACGTACATGCATTATTCAAAGCCCATTTATCACAGAAACAGTCCCAGTGTAGCCACATTAAACACACACCAGCTCATCTGTTTATGCCTTATTCATGTCCAAAGTTCAATACATGTACGATTAGTGACCTATATTTAACCCAATGAGAATCCTCTTACATTATTTAACAGCCATCATTTCATTGCGCCACAATGTTATGACACATAATGTCTGAAAAGCAAATATAGTCATTTGGGACTCATGTTAGTGGCTGTGAATACAGCGTGAGGGCTTCATTTAGATTCTGGAAAACAGAATATTTTACATTTATCCATCTTGCATACACACTTAAACTACCATTGGTGCCCTAAGTGTTTTTAATTTGAACAAGTCCAACTGTGGCTGAGCTGTTTCTTCGTTCCAGACCTGATTGGATTGTCAAACAGCACAGATTGAACATTCCAAGCTTCTCCTGCTCCTTTATTTCGCCAACAGCCAAACTATGTGCCATTTGGTAAAAGCATTTAGTTGTAATTGATACTTACAATATCAGATTGGTTGGGAGTTTTTCCAGCAGTAGGGCTGCATCCAAAAAGCAACAGCATGGCTGGAATGCGGCTTCCTTCTTCTCTGGTTTGCTTTAGATGGAAGCCTGTCTTTGTCTTGTTGTATTCTTTTCACTTGTCTTTAGATTTTTATTGTTTTCTTTGAGCAACTATTTCTCCTATTTAGTAGAACCAGAGTTGTGTCTTGCATAAACTGCTAGATTCTTCTGACAAAGGGCATATAACTTATAAATAACATTGTCTAAATCTAAAAATACTGTAAGGACAAAAAACTTGTAAATTCACATTTTGTGCATACACAAAAGTTTCAAACTGTGTCCTAAAGAATCTCTGTTCAATATCGAATAATCCAGTTGAGGTCTGATCAGTCTAAAAATTTAATTCGGCACTAAAGATGTTCAAATGCAGTCCAGCCTCATTAAAAACAAAGAAGCAGCCTTTTATTTAAGCTCCAAATCATAAGCATTGAATCAGAATCCAACTTAAGTTCCATTGGTATTAGAATTTTTTAATGCACAACCTACATTGTCCTTACCAGTCGAAGCAGATTTTATTTAACTGGACAGGCAAATAAGCATCAGAAAATCTGTTTGTTTCTCAACTATTATAACTTGTCTCACAGCAACTGCTTAGGGCCAAGCTACTGTAGGAAAACAGCCATATTGCCCCTATCAAATAGTGCCAATTCCTAAATAAAAAAAAAGATTCAATATTTTGCTCACAATCATGAATCTGCCCACTGGTTATCAATAATATGAAGCCAGTGATTATGTTGCCTTTTAGCTATGTTAGGCAAGGTTAAACTACTTTTAAAATGTTTAGATGTAAACATAGCAGCTGCTACATGTATACATGGCTACTATGAGGGTTTGACAGTGAAATTAATGTGATGATACATCAGACCAATAACCAAATGCAAGGGCCCTTAATAGGAACTATTGTTACACAAGTAACCGATGGATTGCAAGAACACTTTTCTCTTTAAAGCCTCTGTCACACTTGTGTTAGAAAACTTTGTTTATTGCTAGAATCTCATGAACTTGGCTCCTCTTTGCCACTGCAGGGTTTTGCAGCCGTGTGTGTGGGGAGGGGGGGACAATGCAGTCCGTTCTCACCAGAGAACTTACTGAAGGGATATTCCCTTGGATGGCCTGGTAAATGTTTTTCTTTACTCCCTGTTGTCCTTGAGAGCATAAAAGATCTGTACTGGCTCTGTGAGTCAGAGCAACATTCTGAAACTATGTTCTCATCATGCGCTGAGTCTTCGTCACCATATCAGTGCTTTGATGATCTAATTTTTTCCATAATATGCTTCATATTCAAACGGCAGATGAACACACGCAGCTTTAAGTAAATAACGTTTTTGCATCAGCTCCCACCATCTAATTCTGAGGCTAATTTAAGGTGATCTCATGGCGACCCAGGCTGCCACAAATTTTTAGCCATGCAGAAAATACAGCAGCATCGGCATTACAACAAGGAGACACTATATTATATATCCTGAAGAATCTCAATAATCGAGGTGAAAAAAAAAGTTGAGTAGGTTTTCTGGGCAGGTTCCTTGTTGAAACATTTCATCTGTTGTCCAACAGACTTCTTCTGAGGAGTTAAAGGTAAACTCAGCCTTTCAAGCAGCACCTTTGCATAATGGATCAACATGTTCAAGTGTGACAATCCATCTTGGCTGTTTACATGCAAAAGAGTACCACTTACTATCAACCGATCGTTAGCGGCTGCTGTGTTTCCCCAATGTATTACTGGCCACAGTCCTCTGGGTGCTTAAGAGCTTTGGGGTGAACCAGTCTTTGTCCTAGTGCAGGGTTTCCTAAAGTGTGGTGCGCGCACCCGAGCGGCCACTAGGGGGTGCGCGAGGCGAAAACTGTAATGGCGTCTGACCGTGTTTTTTTTCCCCCACACAATAAAGATGTGTAAATAAGCATTTCTTTTGTAAAGCTCAAAAAACTGTTAGTTTAATCAATAAATAAAAATGTATTGTAATGATCGTTATTATACTTTATTGCTAAATGCTGTTGCACACTTACTGTTCCTTTAAATCAGATTACTTTGGGGTCATACCGGAAGCAATGTGTGGCTTCCGGGGAGAGGAGTCGTGGTTCGGAGTGAAAGCTTTCCTGTTCTGTTCCTCCTAAAATAAAGTGTTAGCAGCAAAACCTCGTCTGGTGCTTGGGTCTCATAACGGAACTATACAGTATTAACACGAAAACGTTAATAAACTATATTTATTTAGAAGAAATCTTCTTCTACGCTTCATTTTAAGATGAAAAATCTGCAGTGCTGTATATGAGCATATGGCTTGTGGTCTCTGCTTCAATAATTCTCGCAAATATGCTCAATAGGCTGAAATCAGGGGAACAGGTGAGACATCTAAGGTGAAAGTTAGTCATTGAAGAGGAGAGGAAGAGAGTGAGAGGCCGAAAGTTTTATTTACGAGATTAAATTGAGTGACTCGGTCTCTATGGATCGTGCAGCGCCTACAAACAGTGCTGCTGCTCATGGTGCCGCGACTTTGAACCGGTGACAAGCTCTGACGCGTATGACACGCACACCGCTGTCATTACCGCTGCTCCTGGGAAAAAAATAAAAATAAAACGCTGCTCCTGGGGGGATTTCTTGACTATGCTCACGCATTGATGTGCAATACTTTTCATTGCGATTCGGACAGGCGCAAACTGCACCGTGCAGTTCATTTTGCAGTTCATAGAGCATTAAACGTTTAGCCCAAGATGGTTGGGCAATAATGTGTACATGCCAAAATAAAAAAATAAATACATGGTGCTTTCAAGGCAATTAGCTTACTCTTCCCAGAGACTATAGACCACTGTACACTTTAAATCCTTCAACACAATGCACACCTGAAATAATAAAGCACACCATGAACAACACACATACTTTATCTCCATGAAATTACCTAATAATAAAAACTGCTTTAGATACCTTGACATACAGGGTAATATAAGGAATAGTGTGACAGCAGCTTTAGTCAAATGCTTAACAAAAACTGTGCTGTGTTATTGAAAGAACTCCATGTTTTTCTTATGCGTGCATGGCTGCATATATTGGAGAACTACCACCTGTTGATCAATGGATTAAGGGTACAATTTTGTAGATATGTTAACAAACATAAACTAGCGATGTTGAGCTATTTTAGCTTCAACACTTGTATTTTATTTCCTTTCAAGCTAAGCAAGTAGGTTTCCATAATCACAAGCTGTTGTCTGTATTAGAGGCTGCCGCTGCTTTGTTGCACCCTAGCAAAGAACAACCCCCCTGTAGATTCCCTCTGAGCTATGAGGGGCTGTAAAACACAGGTTTTAAAGGGCTTTTACCTTGTCAAGACATTTCTCTCTTCTACAATTTAGAGTGGTATTGTTTGTGCAGATGGCATCAAATGGACTCTCAGTATTAGTTTTGTGGCATGGTGATGTCAGGGCTGTGTGGAGGGCAGCTAAGACAGCTTGTAAAAACAAAACTCAAAAGAAAAGAAATTTAAAGAATGGGGAAATCTTGGTGAACTTGTGAATTTATATTTCACAAAGTTCAAAGTAGGGATTATCAGTAAAGCTAAAAACTCTTGGTATGACCCTGAAATAACCAGGTGCTAAAATACTTTTGAGAAAGCTGGAGGTCCTTAGCAACCAGATATACGGAGTCTTCTGTTTGTTCTGGTGTATTAGGCTCACATTTTAGGACATGATAGAAGTGTAGCTAAGATGATTTGTTGCAATTCTAGCTTAAAAAAATAAAACTCAAAACAAAAGAAAACAGATAAAGTGGTAATTATGTAAAACCCAAATTGAATTTGGGTGAAACATGTGGTACAGACATGTACCACATGTACAGACATGTGGTACAGACAGAGAAACATGTGGTACAGACATGTCCTGCAGGACACATCTGGCTCATGTTACAATTCTATCTGGCCTGCAAGATCATATGAATCGATTACATGTATTATAAACAGCCTATAATTGTGCAGTGGGGTGCCCGCGGCCCACTGGGAGAAGTATTTATTTTTAAAATCGGTAAGTTTTGGGTTTGATTCCAGCTTGCTCCTCTGCCACATGTCAACATGCCTTTGGGCAATACTTTAAACCCCAAGTTGCCTACTGATCTGCATACCAGTATATGAATGTACTTTTATGAGTGGTGGCTGGACTGGGTCTAAGCTTGTGTCTAAGACTTCTTTGATTAGTCAGTACGACTAAGCAAGTGCTATGTAAGAACAGTTAAATTAGGTCAGTAACTGTACACATCATTCACAGTTTGGTACCTACCTCGAATGAGAGATCACATTTTAATACAGTTTATTTAATCCAATATTCATAGAATGTATGTATATATTTGATATTGTTTAATTTTGAACTTTTAGAAATTTCTAAATTCTTGCTTTTAAATAATTTTGCCAAGAACATTTGAAATTAATTATAAAAATCCCAAATTAATGTAAGAGCATGAATATATGAATATATGGTGAGAGGGTATACACTTTTGACTGCAACCATGTGCATTTTGACAAAGAAAGGTGAAATTTTTTGCCAGGCACTGCTTGTTAGTCAAATTCTCATTAGGGCATGTGCACTTCTGAAGGGCTGACCTTAGATTTGCTCGTGCCTCTTAGGCTTCTTATTTAAGTCCTTAGTCTCCCTAACAACCTCAAATGGCCCTAAGAGAGATTTTAATTCAATTTAGTGAATTATGGCTTTGAGAGGGAAGGATGCTGTCTTCTTCTATTTGAACAAATTATCATTAAAGTAATGAACTATCCATTAGACCTAGTTGTACTCTAAAAGGAAAGCTGAGTCTCTTTTATACTAAATATTCTTGTAACCAGTGAATAAAAAAATATGGGAAGAAGAAGAGTATGTTATAGAGTTACTTTCTAGGCTGAAGAACTAATACGGGAATGTTCAGATAGTTTTGTTTCTGTTGTTTCATTCATTTAACACATTATTTTTAGCATCAGGTTTCAGCCTGAAACTTACATTGTCAACAAATCATACTGAAAACTGCACAGCTTCAGTAACACTTATTCTCTCAGTGCATCAAAAAAGCAATGCAACTGTTAACTATGCTGTTTATTAAGTTTAGCATTATCAATGTGATCTATACAGTTATGTTATTGCATTTACAGTTTCAACTTCTCATTATTTCAAAATAATGTAAGCTTATGTTGTGTTTTTTTTTTTTTTTTTACAAAGTATTTCTTTGAGACAGTTTCTACATTGTGGAAGTAAATCTTGCAGCAGCTACTGAGAGACAGAAATAATGCCAGAATCTCTGATCATGACACCACAAATACATCCACATCCATCCACTGAAGGAAAAAAATCACATCCAATGTGGAAGCAAACTTTCATGTTTTTTTAACAGTTGAGAGATAGTGGCATAGATTTCTCTATGGAAAGATAGATTTGTTTTGCAGAAGTTGGGACATTGCTCCAGTCATTGATGATGAAGAAGGAGGAAATCCAAATGGCAAAGCCCTCATTGTACTCTCCCATCTACAGTTAAGCTTAACATTTTCCATACCCCTGGCAGATTTATGTTTAAAGAAATCTTTTAGTTTGACCGACACGTTCTTTCTGACTGGAAGCATTGTAAGGGTTTTAGAGTGGCTAAGGCAAATTTGATTCTGATTCAAGTTGGGACCTAAAAATTAAAATGATGGCAAGGACATCTTCCAACCTCGAAGACTTGTAACAATAAATTTTCAAAACACCAGTGGAAAAGTGTAATGCTGCTCATTGCATTGTTTGCTGTTATTGCCAATTGAGATTATTCCATTGATTATTAATAAGGGTATAGACAATCTTTAGACTTGCTATTCACTGTCCATTCTAACCCATTACCTGTGGATGTTGAATGTTATTATCGTATTATAAAAAGTATAGCCAATGTTTTTCTGCGGCAGACCCGGAACTTGCTAGTGGAAGTGGAAGTGCTACCTTGCCAATCATATGGCAGCATGCATTTAAGCCTCTAGATGTTGTGAATATGGCTTTTAAAATTTCAAAGCAAGCGTCAGAATGGAGAAGGAATGTAATTAAAGTGACTTTGAATGTGGCATGGTTCTTGGTCTTAGACAAATTGGTTTGAGTAACTGCTAATCTATTGGGAATTTCACACACAAGCAGCCTTAGGTTTACTGAGAATGGTGCAAAAAAGAGAAAATATCCAGTGAGCCACAGTCGTATAGGGAAAAATGTCAGAGGTCAGAAGAAACGCCGAAAACTGGTTTGAGTTGACAGAAAGGCCACAGTAGCACAAAATAACCCTTTCATTTCAATCAGAATCAGAATCAGAGATACTTTAATAATCCCAGAGGGAAATTATTGTCAGTACAACCGCCATCACAAACATTTCAGGGGGAGACAATTTACGTAGGCCATGCTGCCAAGGACACCGGGACGGTGCCCACAGGGCGCTCTCCTTGAATCTGTGGAAAGATAGATGTCACAATGGGGAAGGGGAGGAAAGAAAAAAAAGACAAATATATCACACCCTATCCTCTCACGGTACAGTGTGAGATATCTGACAAAAAACAAAACTCTTGCACGAGAAGCACAAACATAACGAGACACATATAAGCAGAAGGTCTGCATTGGAGATTAGTTGCGTGTAAGTACATGAGATAAATGAACATTAGCAGTGTGTGCTTGTTGTGTGGAGTTTTGTATGTCCATGAATGCCATCCGGCAGGGAAGTGTCCTTGATCACTTTGCAGCCCAGCTTGATGCTTCCACGGATGTTTGCGGGGGAGGAGGGAGCAGGGGGGAGTCGATCTGTGCCATTTCGCCATACCATCCAGGGGGAGAATTTTGATAGTGGGAAACTCTGATTAAAATACACAATTTGTTATGAGAACAAGCTGAACCAACTTTTCCTTCAGCTTTAAAGTCTTTTCATCCCTGGCTCCAGGATCCGATATTCCAAAGTAGTTGGGCTATTTTCACGATTTCACTTCCAGATTTTATCCCATCTCACCTCTGAGTTCAACCACCGCAGCCAGATTGTTCTGTTCATTTACCGCCTTAGTGATCACGTCGTAAGCTGCCGGCAGCCTCATCAAGTCCATATTCGCTGCCAGCAGTCTCTGAAGTTGCTGATACATCAGAAGTCCTCCGAATCCAAAAAGAAGAAATCCAAGTATCATAAATCCAAACATGTATACGTCTTTGACGTCTTCGACAGAAAGAATTGGGAGACACACCGTGGACCATTTCTCCCATGGATCCAAGATGTATCCCGCAAAAAATGTACCACCGGGACAGGCACGCTCCCCCGTTCTAAGCTTTCCAGTTGCAAAGATTTAATCAATAGCATTGAGAGACCAGCTGACGAGATCCATGATTTCCTTAGCTTCAGCTTCCGAGCTTTTGGGTACTATGAAGAAATTGCACAAAGGCACAAAAACGAAGCAGAAGCAGGAGAGGGGGGCAGGGCGGATAAGGAGCTGGAGAGAAGCAGAGAAACACGACCAACCTCTAAGAGAGACAGAATCATGGTAATCAAGGTACACAGAATACAGTTGAAACCAGAAGTTTACATACTCCATATAAAAAGACACATACGCTTTTTTTCCCCTCACTGTCAGACATGAAATCTGAATAAAACTTTCCTGTTTTAGTAATGTTAGGATTACAAAAATTAGTTAGACTTTCTTAATGCCAGAATATTTTTCAGCATTGTTTTATTACTTTCTTGAAGATCAGAAGTTTACATACATTTTTGTTAATACTTGGTGCCCCTGCCTTTAAACTCTATGACTTGGGTCAAATGTTTTGGATATCCTTCCACAAGCTTCTCACAAAAGTTGGCAGAAACTTTGGCTCATTCCTCCTGACAGAACTGGTGGAACTGAGCCAAGTTTGTGGGCTACCTTGCTCTCATGTGCCTTTTCAGCTCGGCCCATAAATTTTCAATTGGATCGGGATCAGGGCTTTGTGATGCCCATTCCAAAACATTGACTTTATTATCATTCAGCCACTTTGTAATCAGTTTGGCTGTATGCTTCAGGTCACTGTTGATTTGGAGCACCCATGTGTGCCTAAGCTTCAACTTTCTTGCTGACATCCTGAGACATTGCTTCTGAATTTCCCCATAATGTTTTTTTTCTCATGATGCCATCTATTTTGTTAAGTGCACAATTCTCTTCCTGGGATCTTTGCTGAATTCTTTTGACTTTCCCATTATGTTACAAAGAGAGGCAGAATGTTTGGAAGTTCCTTTAAAACATTCACAGGTGTGCCTCAGATCAACTCAAGTGTTGTCAATAAACCTATCAGAAGCTTCTAAAAGACATGACATCATCATATGGACTTCCCCAAATTTTTAAAGGCATAGTGATCTTAGTGCATGTAAACTTCTGTATATGAAAAAAAGGAATACAAATTATTTTTAAAAATATTTCTTTTCTCATTATTCTGGCATTTAGCAAATATAAATATTTTTGGTAATTCTAACAGACCTAGAATAGAAAAAGGTTATTGAGATATCATGCCTGATAGTGAGGATAGTGTCTTTTTATACAGTGTATGTAAACTTCTGGTTTTAGCTGTACCATCTCTGAATGCACACCATGCCAGACCTTAAAGTAGATGGCCAACAGCAGCAGAAGACACAACTGGGCCTAAGTGATTGGCTTCTTTATTCTTTGCATTGATACATGGATGAATTTATGAATAGATGGGTGAACAGATGGAAAAGTATGTGTAATCGTGTATGTGTTGGTCAGTGATGTGCAGTCAGGGGAGGCAAGTGAGGCCAGGCCTCACTTGTCATCATGGAAAGAAAGGAAAATATATAATAATGATAACATAATATAAATTGTGATTCACTCAGTCATTTGTAATAAAACTTGTTTTTTTTTTTACCTAATTTCCTCATTTTTTATCATATTCTATTTAAAATTGCAGACTTTTAGCTATTTTTAATGTAAATCCTTGGTGGCGCTTGATAGTGAAGCCGGTGAGGCCACAGCGAGCTTGGCCTCCCCTGGGATTGCGCAATACCATGTTAAAATGGAAGCGCTGGCTTCCATTCTGTGAATGCATCTTCCTGTCTCTAGATCATAAATTCAATTTTTCAAACAGTTATGAACTGATTTTCCACAATTTAATATATGTGGATTACGAATTGTGTTTTGGTCATCAAACTGTGTGCAGGTAACACAGCATGTAGCATGTTTTCGTGCTGCTGGGCGATCATAACCGGCAAAGAACTGGTTGTAGGTGAGACAGCAGTTCCTTGGCCTCTGGGCAGGGGGCGCTCAAGGAGCACCGCTCGTGATCCCAAAACTGTAGAGTGACAGCAAGTTATGGATGTATTATTAGCGAGTTATGCTAAATAAGTAAAGCACTAAAAAGACTCTAAACATACAGCTGGAACAGGACTGATCAAGGAAGGCTTTCCTCCCTGGCAGTGATCTCCTCTGAGACTGAGAGACTTTTAAAACTGAAGAAGATAAAGAGAACTTTTACCGGAAAATGACCGATATTTTTGTGCAGAAAGAGCGCTGCATGGCCTTAAGTTATAAGTAGAGGTAAGACAGCGATAATTATTCATGTTTTGTTTTTGTAATGAAATGTGCGTAATGTGTGTTATATTTTTAGAATGTGTTACAAATGCAGAAATCCATCATAACTCATAAACTGTTTCCAATCAAATGACAAATAATTTAGTTTTATTTTTTTCATCAAAGAATCAATATTTTTTTTCCATGTCTTTTGGTGAATTGATTTGGCACAATCAGTCTCCTCTACAGCACTTTGCAATGAGTCTACTCTGTAGAGTGTATATATTTGTAAATCTGACTCTGATGACGTCAGTGCCTCACCAGCTATGAACCCTACCGCACGTCACTGGTGTTGGTGTATTAAGTGTTGCTGAATAGGTATAGAAATAGTTTGGGTAATGCACATATTTGTATGTTTAGTAATACTGAACACTTCTTTTGAATCTGCAGTAATAGTCAAAGATTCTGTGGTTAGTACTTTGATCCAGTATTAGTAATCAGAATGTCAGGTTTCCAATAGTGTCCACTTTATATTTCTTGGTGACTTATTTTGTTGAATTATTGCTTTCTTAGGGACATTCTAACTTTCACTTCACCTTTTGATTATGCATTTAATTTTGTGTGGGTTATCATACCCCAATATTATATTGCTGTGTCTTCTAGATCAATACTCCAACCAGCTTTATGAATCTTCCTGTTCTTCTGAGGTATTCTGCAAAGTGCAGCTTTCTCTGCTGCCAATTATTGGGCCTCTCTGGCATTAAACTGTGTTTGTTCCAATTACCACAAAGATGAATTGTCGACTATCCAATCAATGGCTCTCAGTGGATTTCTGCTGCTATGATAAAAAGGCAGCGATTTAGTGCTGAAGGTATTTTTTCATGCTCATCTGTCATAAACCAAACCTTAGGGACGATGGGACATTGTAAATAGGAAGTGTTGCTATAAGGTCAAAGTGATCGTAATTACTATACACAGAGATGACAGCGTGCTGCAAAAAGAGAATGGCTTTAAATGTAGAATAATTTGACCTTTCTGGCTGATTATTTCAGAGTAGTCTCAGTGTTGTTCAGACAGCACATTAATATGCCACTCATACACAATGTCAATGATGATGTCCAAATTATTACCGCTCACAGAGTAAATGTGGCTGATGATCAGCGACATATGTATACATGAATCACTCTACAGCTAACCTAACTGCCAGATAATTAAAAAGAAATGTAATTTTCCTTTAGAGTCATCCTCATTTTTAATAAATAGGGACTTTTTATTCACCAAAAACATAATGCAACATGAAACAAAGGGGGAAAAATCCCCATCTATCCTTGTTATTTAATAACATTAAATGGATTTTAGATATTTTCTCTGATCCTGGGCTTATATAATCCGTTATTAGTTCTTTAAAAAATTAAGACTTTTTTATTATTATTTATGCTTTTCTCTACCTACGCCGTATATGCACCAGCCAGGGTAATTATTGTCCCTATCTATAGGCCAACTGCATACAGATATCTGTATGCAGCATTTGATTCAAAGTTATAATAAACAGTATTTTTGATAATCCACTTTAAAATTATAATACTCCTAGCAGAATCTGGTACATATCACAATTCTTGTACATGAACAAATGTGTCGTCATTATGCAGGTATATGTATTGGAAAAGGTTAACCTCGCAAACAACGTTAGCATACAAAATTATTGCATAGGCTTGTCAAAGAGAAACTGTGAATCTTAAAAATTTAAATATATGAAATCAGATATGATATTGACTTTTGTGGGCTCGGTAGTCTCTGGGCCTTTAGCTGGACAAAATAGGTCTAATATATATTCAGCTATGCACATTAAAACTAAATGCTTTTTAAACATGCATAATTTAATATAATGTTGTCACATTCTTTCAGTTTTATCCTATAATAGAACATACAGTCAAATGTAGTGCATCACACACAGCCAATTAGTAAAGAAAAGGTTAGGCAAGGCAAGTTTATTTATAAAGCACTTTTCAGTAACAAGACAATTCAAAGCTATCTATCTAAGCAAGATTGCATTAAGTCCTGACTTTGCAGCAACTATTTAACAGAAACAAGAAGTCCTCTGCCGTGAGTGACTGGGTGTTCAGTGTACAGGGAACAGATGCAAACGTAAAGGCACTGAGCATGGAGTACTTTCAGCGGCAAAGACAAGCAAACAGTGAGCATGATGGTAATACAACTGAGGATTATTATGCATAAGTGGTGATAAAAAGGTAACACAGCAGAGTCATAAAAGTGGTGAGTGCGTCTTTTAGTAGCCCAAGCCAATAGCCCGATACCAATGAAGATAGCACAGTATAAGCTCTAGCTCTAGTTGCACAACCACACAACAACAAAGATAAACAACTCTGATGCTTCAAGAACGCAATGCATTCCCCATAATGCCTAAACTGGTAAGCCAGATTGATAATGTGTTGCTCTCTCGGTTTAGTTCTACATATTATCAACCTGGGACTGCTCCCATTGAATTTGTTATGGGAAAAGGAGGGACATTCAGCAGAACCTTTCAAGCTGATTGGGTGAAGCTTATTGTAATTATATTACAATCAATTATGAAAATTACTCTTGGTTGAAGAGTTGTTTTACATAGCCAGTGGTCTGGCAGCAAATAAAAGAAACTTGCTACCCAATGAACAATCCTCAAACTGAATGACCATACAATACTAGATAAGGCTCCTTTAAAAAAGGCGTATGCACTGGGTTCTCCTGATGGACATTGGCTCTCGGTTGGAGAGAAGAATTCACCTCCACATCGTGCATGCTTTTCAGGCTAGATTTTAAATGCAAAATCTATGCAGATCTTCTGATAACCTCTCTAGTAATCAGGAAGGAGGGCATAGAAAAGGAAATTTGCAGTATTGGTCCCATCCATCCATCCATCCATCCATCCATCCATCCATCCATCCATCCATCCATCCATCCATCCTCTCCAACAAATTAACATCAATAAAACTGTTCCATAAGATAAACTGCTATATTTTAAACAGAAATGTATTTTTGTGACATTTTAAACAGAGCAATATGGGTTTCACCCTTGTTTTTAATGTTTGCATTTTTTTTCATTGATGGTATGGAATTATGTGTAAAGCATAAATATTCACTGAGTATATGTACACACTAGAGTAGTAACAACAAAACTGAGTTGGTTCTCCTACCATCAAAGAAGGATGTGAAGTTATTTAAACCTTCTTCTGCTCTTATATTCTCAGCCCATGTGTGTATTTTTGCTGTCTAAATTCAGTGATTAATCATTGAGTCCAGGGTCCAGGCCACGTTTATTACAATGAAATGGGCTGATTATTTTATAATAGAATTTCCAGTGAAAGAAGTCCTTGGTCAAATGGGCTGTGGCATGCTGTTAACCACTAATGCACAGCACAAACTCTCCACCCTTTCCATGTTCCTGTCGCCACTCATTTTTCTGCCCAGCCATGACTGTCCTTTCCTCTCCTCGTCTCCCATCCCTCCAGGGGTCCAGTATATATAAATTACAGGTTTGCCACAGTTAATTAAGGCAGCAGAAAAGTAATGATGCCAACATGTACTGAGAAATCTTTTTTTCCCACTACTATAACAATACTGTTGCAAGCCTCCTCCCTCAGTGGTGAACCTCAGTATTGTTTATGAAAATACAGCAACATAAAACAGGCAAAGTTAATGAAATGTAGAAAAGGGCACTCAATGAATTAACCAGGTTACAATTTTACCTTGTTAAAAATAGATCAGAGGAATGTTGAGGACATTTATGTATTAATATAATTACGTTGTTGCGAGTTGTAACAGTAGCTGCTGCTGTTGTTAAGCAACATGATTATAACTTCTCTGTGGTGCTAACAATTTCTTTACAAAATAAATGTTTTTAGTCATCACAATTTTTTGTTAAGGAATGAGTCCTTTAAAGACTGTTTTCACAGTCTGACAATTTTTTTTTTTTCGACTGTGAAAATCTTTTTCATTTAACCTTTACTCATACAGGTAGTCTCATTGAGATCCAAGATCACATTTTTAACAGCGACATGAGAAATTAAAAGTAGAACTGCAGTCAAACCATTTTGGCTTAAAAATTCCACACCTATAAGAGCAAAATTAATTTAATTTTTGTATATATATATATATATATATATATATATATATATATATATATATATATATATATATATATATATATATACCCATTTGTCTCCCTGTTGTCTGTTGTGGCACCATCCATCATTCTCGCGACTCAGACCATGCTCGCTATCCCTCCCTGCTGCTGTAAACATGCCCACAGCATGATGCTGCCACCACCGTGTTTTACTGTAGTGATGGTGTTCTTGGGCTGGTGGGAGGTGTTGGGTTTATGCCTGACAATGCATTTTCCTTGGTGGCTGAAATGTTCAGGTTTATTCTCAAATGAGCAGAACACTTTCCTCCATACATTTGGGGAGTTGTCTACAAGCCTTTTGGCCAACTCAAAACATGCCTTCCTATTTTGATTATAAGTAATGGCTTTTTTATGGCCCCTCTTCCATAAAGCCCAGCTCTTTGTGTATGGCAGATTGCGGACCTATGGACAGTTCCGTTTCTGCTGTGGAACTCTACAGCTCCTTCAGGGTTACCTTTAGTCTCTGTGCGGCTTTAGCCTCAGATGCAAATGAAAAACCCAACCATCACTCTCTTCAGTCATTAGAGGCCATTGCTTGGTGTGTGTTGAGTACTTTGTCACCTGAATCATGATGAGACTGCTTATGTAATCTTTTTGGAATGAGTCCCAAGACCGAGTTGTATACATTGGGGAGTTGGCAGCTCAATCCTCCCCCTCTGTTCAGTGTGGGTGTTTCTCTTTTGACAAAGATGGCTCCTTTTACTCCTCTTTCAACCCAAGAGAAAGAGAACAGTTCTCTTGTTTTATTAATTTATGTATTCAACATTACATTTTATTGTTTTGCTTAGAACATTGTTACATAGTTGCATCTCTGATTAATTAGTAAGATATACAGTAAATATTGTGCTTTTTCAATTTTCTGAACAATTTAAAGTTCATGATTTCAGTTTATAACTTACAGCAATTCAGTGTGATAGGCAAACAGATTGCATGCATCAAAACTTGGACTTGGGAAAAATGACTACTGAATATCTCTGTCCTACAGCCAGAGGTGAGGGTTGGAATGTAGATGGGCCAGTAAATCAAGGTTTCACCTGCTTGTCAACAGACCTCTTTACTATAGACAGAGCCCCAATCCATTTACCCATCTGTCACATCACTTTACTGTTAGAACGCCCAGGACTTTGATTATTTAATGTTCCTGGTGATCCTGCTGTTCTGTTTATGTTTTGCACCTCTTTAGTATTGTTTATCATCTGTAAATTCTTGTCATTAGTTAGCTATCTGGTCCTTATTAATTTAGTAAGTTGCTCATTTCTGTTAGATTCCTCCCTGCCTGTTTTCAGTTTAGTTAGTTAGGTCATTATTCCTTAGCTGGTCATTCATCATGCACTGCTGTTAGATTCTACTCTTCACCTGTCTCTGTCAGGTCATTGCCCTCTCTCCTTCTGCTTAGTTACCTTTACTCTTCTGATCTGTGATTATTGCTCCACCTGTTCCTTCTGCTTTCAGCCCTATATAGTCAGTCAGTCTAGCCACACTCAGGGTCAGGTCCTCTGTGATGCAACCCCTGTCTGCTTCTTGTTGTATCCTGATCAGTGTCTCTCCTGCCTGCCTGTCAGTTTGTCATTTCATTAATAATAAATCCACCTTCCACTCATCACGCAGCTTCCTACTTCTTGTCTGTGAAAACTATGACACTTTAGTGTTTCCCGCAGGAATTTGCTTAGGCGAGGCGGTGAGTTGTCGGAACAAGTTTTGCGCGGTTGACTGGCGGAGGGGTGGGGGGCGTCTGCATCGAGCCATCGATGCAGACGCCGACGGTGAAGTCGACCTGCTTCTCGCTTCAAAGTATCCATGTATTTTTGACTGTGTTTTCCCTGCCATTCACTATATGCACGCGAGAAAGCAACAATAAAAAAAACGTGTGTTAACGTCAAATAAACATGCAAGCATATCGAGTTAGTTTTTTTTTTTCTTGGAATGTTGGCGAGGCGGTAGCGTGAGTTTGGCGAGGCGGACGCCTCGCTAAGATAGTGCTGCGGGAAACACTGCACTTACTATCACAAATGAACCAGACGCAAAGATAAGAAAATCATGACAGATTTCTTTGTTTTCTTTCTTTTTCTTTTTTCCACTTAAATTATGGTGGTGTTTCAAAAATAATAATTATTATTTATTATTTATTTATTTATTGTTAAATAAATAAATAAATAACAAGATCTTGTGGCATTGTAATGGACACCTCTATCTAGATAAATTTGGATTTGGAGAAAACTTGGTTCGCCACAAACATTTGTAATCAGTAATTTAGACTGACAGATACAAACATGTAGTCAGTCGGCCTCTCAGTTGGGCCGGAATGATCAAAAGCCAGTCGGCTATACACAGACAAAGTCAGTCAGTGGGTTAAGTCATTGAGACAGATGGAGACGAAGAGATCAAAGTAGAAAAAAAAGATGTGAGGACCAGCGGTCCAGATGGCCACTGAGATAGAATTCATCCCAAGTTTAGTGTTTTGCAGCCAATGTATTACCAGGCAGACCCATCTCTTCAGCAGCCAACTGCCCCGGAGCTCAGCAAACTGACTGCTGATGCCAATTTTTCCAGTCTGGGACATGGGTCAGACCAAAACAGTTTCAATCAGTTTGACGCAGATATTTGTCATTTTGTTGGTCTCATAAAGTCCCAGAGAAATATATATCATATATATATATATATATAAAACCCCATGAGGGATTAAGCGGTTTGGAAAATGGATGGATGGATGGATGGATATATGTCTATATCTATCTATATATATCTATATCTATATATATATGTATATATATATCTATATCTATATATATCTATATATATATATATATATATATATATATATATATATATATATATATATATATATATATATATCTATATATATGTGTGTGTGTGTGTGTGTGTATATATATATATATATATATATATATATATATATATATATATATATATATATATATATATATATATATATATATATATGTGTGTGTGTGTGTGTGTGTGTATATATATGTGTATAGTTTTGCATGTTATCTCACTACCTGTAAGATACAATTGCAATAAACGTTTTTGCATTCATCATTCAAATGGTGCCTCTGATGCCTAATTGTAAAAGCCAGCCATCACAATGAATGCTTGTGATCATTTAGTTCTGATCAACACAATGAATACCTCACTGCCTGAGTAGTCAGCTACACTGCTGTGAAACAAACAAAAAAATCTTTATTTGTCAGTGCAATTGTACATTTCAACAAAATGTGTCTTCTGCATTTAACCCATCCCTTAGGGAGCAGTGGGCAGCTTACGGTGCCTGGGGAGCAATCTGGGGCTATGAGGACCCATAGTAGCAGTGGATGGGGTCATACTGGGTACTTGCAGCCTTCTTAGAACCCCAGCTTGCTGCTCTAAACAGTAGGCCACCATTCCCCACTGAAAGGAGTAAATAAGTACATTTGCACCATCATAACCTACAAAAATTACACATATCCATATACTACTGCTTATATGTGTATACCTAATGTCTGTATGCTGTGAACGCTGTAACTGAAGTCAAATTTCTTGATTTTGCACACAATAATGGCGAGCAAAGCAGATTCTGATTCTGAGTAATAAACTAACAGTGCACCCAAACAGATTGAGCTTTAGTGTATATCACCTAAAAATATACATTTTTTTTTCAGTAACCAGGTCAAACCAGCGAACGCTAGAACATATGCTAAAGATCAAATGTGAAGTTATTATTTTTTTTTACCTCTGCATAGGAACTGCAGCCTAGACCGTCTAGTATTTTAAAGCTTTTTGTAATGTACTTTAAAAAAAGAAATAACAATAATGTTGTAAACCTGTAAATAACACATACATGTGGTGTCTTAATTAGTCTTTTTTCCTGTTTTTAGCTATGATTTGGTTAAGATTTGAAAATCCATAATTTGCTTTTCCGTTTGCTAACACCTTAGTTCTTCACTTTCACTTTTGAGTTTTAGCATTTCTAATAGATTGCACATCAGAAAATGCTTATTTTTCGAGCCCATATGTATGCTATCTACGGGTAGAAACACATCATGATCAGTTTAACAGTTTTAAAAGGTGTTTTGGAGATTATGGACCAACAGGAGTGTAAAGTGTTTTCTTTCACTGGAATGGCAGCTACAAGGATCAACTTTTACTGCCTTAACATTAAGAAGAATCTAGAATTGATAATGTCATTATGTGTTATCATAATGACATTTATGATGAGCCAGATATTGGCTCAGAATGCACACAGACTACGCAAACATAGTATTACAAAACCTTCTTTTTTTAGCTTCAATGTTGCAGGAGGATAGACCAAATGAGGTGGATAACAATCAAACATCATGCAATGTATTCTTTAGCACACACAACTTGATTTTTAGTTAAGCCTGTCTGTCTTTGAACTTTCATCTGTCAGTCAGTAGACTATGAGAAAAAATAAAATGGGACATTGATATCAAGGTAAAATTAATTTGTGTATCTTGACACTTTATCTCAACACACATTTACTGTTAAAAAGAATGAGGTGCATGATAAATAAGACATACTTTATAGACATGACAGTACATAATGTTTTATATACTTACTGAGGACCATCTCTTGACTTCCTTTCACTTTAAACCGTTCAAATGGCCTAACCATAACTTTAATCATTACCACTACATCAAAGTCCTCACTTTACTAGGAAAAGGCACAAAAATTTCCTCACTCAGGTACACACACACACACATACACACACACACACACACACACACACACACACACACACACACACACACACACACACACACACACACACACACACACAAGCACACACACACACAAGCACACACACACACACAAGCCATTCATTGCCCACGATGTAACAACATCGCTTACTGCTCTGCCAAAGGCAACTAATAGGCCCTGCAGGAAGGGCACTCTGCCTCCTCTGTTTGTGCACCATTCTGTCTTTAATACTTTGGAACTGAGTGTCCATATCTAAATTACTTATTGCCTGAGGCCTAACTGAGTTTTTGATGTTGAGCCATCAGAATGTCCTTATTTTTTGTCTATCTGCCTGGCCATTACTAATTTCCTGCTCATACTGCACAATTTCCTTCTGCGCCCTTGGTAATCAACAATTGTCACTGACTAATAAGAAAATATTAATTGTAATAAATTCCAATTTAACATAGAAGTTCATCTGGGTGAGAAGGTACTGTTTAGAGAACCCAGTACCCTGTGAGAACCAAAAAAATACTGATTAGTTTGTTAGTTTTAGGTAAATAATGACTACTGTGAGGGTTTAACTAGATTTGGATCATTCTTCTTCTTGCACATCCTTTCTGTCCCATCTTTATACAAAAGTAAATTGGATCTAGAACTTTTCAACTAAAAGATTTGATTCCAAGAAATCTAGTTTAGGACATTTCTTAAACACCACAACTGCCAACCATACAACCTAGGAATTTCTTGATTATATTTCTAACTAAAGTTCATCATTCAAAACCTAATGCAGTTTGTCTAGGCCCACAAAACCGTACTACTCCAGATTTCTCTGCAGTTCTTCAGCAATTAACTACATCAAACCCTCTCTAAACGGGAAATTATTTTATTACTTCAATAGTGTTTTTGTAAATATTTAATACAATTATATATGATTCAGCCAATACAACTGACCAGATCACCCAGTGATTTAATTAGCTGATTCAGAGCCAGAATGGGATTAATTTTTAGCCCAGGAGTTTCATGCCTTAGACTGGCCCACTTAAGATAACAACCTACTATTATTTAAAAACAATATGGAGATTTATTTCATATTTCATCCTATTCTCTCTCAGTTTTGGGCTTTGTATATTTACTATTTTACTTTTAATGATAAAAAAATATATAACAGGTCACTGATATTGTTTGGGTATAGAAAGCAGTTATATTAGAAACAATGTTTGTTCACTCAAATCAGAATTTAAGGCCTCACTTTCACTGCTAATAGAACATCAAGGATGTGAATCATGTAAGCCACTAAACACGAGGCTTTAAATAGACCCAGTAATCTGATCTGGGCCAGTCTTCCATTCAGAAATCAATGACCCATCCCAAAAAGGTATGTTAGAAATTTTACGTGTAGCTAGATGATTTTAAAACAAAACAATCCAAAAAAAAAAAAATCAATCCCAATATCTTTGGTTAAAAAATTAATTTCTGTGATTTTGACTATGGGGTTAAAGGGGAGTATTCATCAAGATTTTATTTTTACTTCCTGACCATTTTAACCAACTTTAGGACTTCTAAGCTTAATAGACTTTTGGACAGTCTATGTGATTCCCTCTTGCTTTTTATGTTTGGAGGTGACACTTGAATGTATGCCCTCCCAAAGACATAATAAAATGTGAAACTTTGTCTTGGGTCAGTATTACCTGCTGGATGACCATCTGTTCTCTGATACTGGTACAGATCTGTGCCAACTAGAAAAACACACCCACATACACAGTTTGAAAGGGTGCCAGGTAGATTTTGGAAAACTTTCCACATGACAGGGTGTATATTTTTCTACTTTATGAGAATAAATACAAGTGTGCCTGTGTGTTTACAGAGTAATGTATAAATCCCCATGTGTTTGAGTAGGCTTTACAAATGTGGCACATGTGGACCAGGGTGATGAATAGACTGGTCCCTGTTTGTGTCAAATCCAGATGGTGAAGGTCATCATGCACCTCACTTAGCGAAGCGGAGCAGGCGCTGGTTAAGAGTATCTCTGGTTTGGATAATTAAACCCACAACAGTTACGCTTCAACTGTGTCCCTCCATTTACTACTGCAAGCAAAGAAGCAAAGGAAATACAGAAGTGATTTGGACTAACAGGAAGGAGAAGTGGATGGAAGGATTATTACAAGAAAAATAAAAAACAAAAAGTTTAATTTTCTTCTTTAATGAAAACCAGGACTGCAAAGAAATACTATTCTACCACAATCCACAAGATTGCTCTGTTTTTTATGTCTTTGTGATCCCCTACAGTCCCTTTATGAATGTGCCACATATTCAGTAACCTGGAAAGTCAGACTGATAATGTGCAGCACTCTATGCTCTGCACTTGATCAATCTGGGACTGCTTCTATCAAATCCGTTTGGGGATCTGCACCACTAATCTCCTGGATCAGTGACTTCCTCACCAACCAGCCCCAGGCGGTGAAGATAGGGAAACACACACCTGCCCCACTGATCCTCAACACTGGAATGCCACAGGGTTGTGTCCTCAGCCCTGTTCTGTTCACCCTCTTCACGCATGACTGCTCTGTTATCCACCCCAAAAATAAAAAAAAATATTGTTGTGAAGTTTCACTGTGGTGGGTCTCATATCCAACAACGATGAGACTCACTACAGGGAAGACTTCCACAATCTGACAAAGTGGTGCTACAGGAATAACCTCATTCTGAACAGCAACATGACCAAAGACATCATATTGGACTACAGAAGGTCCAGGAAAACATAACATGCTCCTTTTTGCATACATGGAGAGGTGGTGGAGCCTGTGGACAGCATAAGGTTCCTGGGCACATTTCCTCCGATCTCTCAAGTGTACCTTAATGGTTCAGAGATGATCTCAGTTTTTTTTTCCTGGTTTATTTGGTTTGTGTAAAACAAAGCATTTTTCTCATGCCCAAATAATCACATTTTAGACTGATCTGTCTGTCCAAAGAGCATTATTAAATACATCCTGGTCTTTGTCTATGATATGCCTGGCAAATGTCAGTCTGGCACTCATATTTTTCTTTGAAAGACAAAGGCTTGAACATCTCCTCCATACACACAGTCTGCTATAGGTCTTGTGATGATATTGTAGAGTCTTCCTTTTGCATCTTGCACTCATATTTTTAGGGTGAACTGTGTTGAATGGTCCGACTTATTTTAGGAATCCTCAGACCCCTTTAAATCCCAGTGCAGACTCATAAGCTGCTCCAGTTGTTTTTCTAAAGGTATCAGCAAGCTCTTTTGATCTTACTACAGTGTTCATTCGGACACCAATAGTCAGAAGCACACCAGACTAAATGTAGGTTTAAATGTAGGAGGTTTAAGAACCAATCTCCATTAAAACGCTAAACAGTAATGTTTTGTAGAATTTCATAAATTCACATATAGAATTGTCCATGTTCACTGTTGGCAAACTGCTGTTGATTATACCCTAATATACTGTTATAAATGGAAATAACTGTGATAACCATGATGGGTGCTTCACGTAACAAAGGCAACAAAATATCTCCTTAAGAAAAGGTGGCAGCGAGGAGTGTAACTCTGAGTAACCAGGTTAATGTTTACGCTTGCACAGTGGCAGCCCACTTTTTTACTCCTTGCTGGGTACAAAATCCACACAGTCTATGTTATGTTATTTTATAAAGTATTACACTACAAGCCTCTATGTTTTCTTATGTGGTTACATGGAATGGAAAATGTCTGTAGCAGTTATAACTGGAACTTTCCACTAAATTAGAACAATCTGTCACCATCATCATTGTAATATAGCCACCAAATACAGACTCAGACCATGGATTGATTCCCCCCTCTCTTTATAAAGACACATTCACGTTTGAAAATGTTTGTCCAACCTTTGGCAGAACAGATAAGATACTCTAGGTTGACTGCTCGAAGAGAGTCTTAGGGGTTACTGATAGATTCACAATAGTTTTTTCTGAAAAATCACTAGATTACGGTTTAAAAAAAACTCATCCTCTAAAAAATGGGTGTCAATACTTTACGATTGCATGTTATTTAGACTAAAATCAGGATAATCTTTTCTACAAAATCTTTTTAAAAATCTTTTGTGTAATATTCAAATGGTTTTATACTGAGAAGACGAAAGTTTAAATGGTGTGTAGTAAAAATTTAACTCCAGATGGTTTTTGTCATACTCAATAAACTATTGTTTTAAAATTTGTTGATGTGTTAGTAGCTTAGTTAGGAATATTGTAGATTTTACTGTGCTTCTGTTTCTGTGATAATGGAGTAAGGGAGAACAGTTTTTTCCCTGTCGTCACTATTGTATGTTATCTTTTAGTGTTTTACACTTTTTGTGAAATTACATGTTGTTTGGGCCACTGAAGAAAATAAGCAAGTGGTGTTATAGTTTGTCTTTTGAAATTAATTGTATCTCTCCCTACAACCTCATAGTTCAGTTAGATTAGAAAGTACCCAAGCTGCATATACGTAAACATTAACATATGAAATAGCTTAGAGTCACACACACATTATCACCTATCTAAAAGATACGTAGTTATGCAGTATGTGCCTTTTTGCAAACAAACAAAATGTGATGTTATTGTTATAGTAACAAAATAATATTATAAGACAGCAACAATTTAAGATTTAAAAAAACAGACCCTGTTTGAAGGTTTTGTATTGATGGTTTCCTAAGAAAGAGTGGAAGGCTTTCAGTGAAAACCAGTTCGGAGCATTTCAGTTCAGATCGGAGGGCTATCCAAGCAGAGGGGGCAGAAAACCTGAAAGCTTTATCTCCCGTTTCAGTTTAAAGATGAGGTGCAGAGAAATCTAAAATGTCATTGGAGCACGGGGTGTAATGGCTTTCAGTTCTCCAAACAAAAGTTAGTGAATAAGTAGGAACCAAACAGGGGCTTGTAAATGAGTCTCAACCTGTGTGTATATCACTTTACATTAAGGGAAAGCATGTCATCATTAGCATATACGTAGATCAGAGTTGTTGGTGAGGCGGCTACTCATTTTTAAATAAATTGACAATATTTCAGCATGTGTGTGTCTGTGTGTGGGTGTGCAGTGATGATGATGATGATAGGTGATTATGAGGGATGTAGATCACCCTTCAGCCGCATAATCCAAGCTGTATTTAGAGCTAATTGTGCTGTTCTAGACAGAGGACTTCAGAGAAGGTGTGACTTACAAAGAAAGCAAAAGTTAATCATAATTCAGACTAGGTGAGGATAACATCCTTATTTTTCTTTCTGATTTTATGCTGCTGTCGTTTATAAAGATGTGGGCGTTCCTCAGGGGATTTAAGATGTTGATTGACATTCGAGTGATCACAGTAAATTTGAAAACAACATCAAAGGAAACACAAAGGTGCAAAGAATGGACGTATATTAGCTTTATGTAATATCCATCCATCCACTTTCTATCACGTCTATCGCTGTTGGGGTGGCGAGGGGTGCTGGTGCCTATCTCCAGCTGCTGATGGGCAAAAGGCGGGATACACCCTGGGCAGGTCGCCAGTCTATCACAGGCTTTATATAATATATTTAGCAAATCTATAAAATGTACCAGTGTTTCTATGGAGCTACAGTATCACACACTGTAGAAGGATTGCTTTAGATCAGCACAGAAATGTGCATCTTTCTGAAGCAACACCTGGATAGAGCTTGTTTTACAAAACAAAACCTGTGCATTAAGGCTGGTTCACATGGCAGGATTTTAAAACAGTCAGCCAATTTTCAAAGCCTGATAGACACCACACGTAACGATAAAAACTGCTAGATAAAAGAGGTTTGGTCTTACAGTGTGTAGTGTTCGACAAGTACAGCACACCACACACGAACAGATTTCACTAAAGATCATTCAGATGTCAGATGGGAAATCTTGTGAATCCTCTCAAGATCAAACGTGAGTTCAGAGTAAATAAACATGAACGACCAGGAAGAATAATGCCAAATCCTGCCATGTGAACTAGCCTTTAATGAATGTTTAATGGACCAGTTTGCACAACTACACAGAACACTTTAGCAACTGCTAAACTTGGGGCACCAGATCAAATTTCTGTTCTTCCATGTATGGGACAAATCCAAACACATGCTTAAGAATTTTTCTTAAATTACTTCTGGAGATTCAAACTTATTAAAGGTCATCTTCTTTCCCCTAATATACATTCAATTAAAATGTTTGCAGAAATAAATTCAGTATCTATTTAAGTTTATTTTACAGGTATTATAGAAATCTATAGAGGTGGCGTGCTGCTTGGCAATGGGTGCAATGGCTCCTGAGAACATTGGACATTAAACATAAACCAACTATATCTTCTAGTTCCGGACCGGGCTCTGCTCTATTCTACTGGTGTTGGCTTTCGAGAGACCCTGTCAGGCCCGAGGGATAGTGAACGCCTCCTGGGGGTGGTTTTAGACCCACCTGCAACTGTCAGTGTTGTACGCTCTGCCACTATTAAGCATTACTGTTTGACATTAGCACTTTAAATAAATCTTCAAGAAATGGTAAAGAATTAAAATAGTAGTAAATCAATATAAATAACAACAAAAAATACATAGACTGTTTGTATTACTATATATGCAAGAATGTCTGGAATATTTTTAAGCATAAAATAATCCACTGGGATAAATATCTGGATCAAAAGGCGTAGCTTCCCTCTGCCTGCACAGTTATGAGGGGGTGACAGAAGCTGAGAGGCGAGATGAGACTGTCTGGTCTACTCCAAAGTTTGCCTCATGGTGAAACAGGGCTTTATGGGGAAGTCATTTACAGAGTTTGGATATTGGACTCATGCACTGTGCTGATTCGGCTGGGAATTATTTGGCAGAGGAGTGCTCAGCTTTACAGGGGCTGTAAAACTTTTTTTTAACCAAACACTCTTTAGAGACTAAATCTAATAGCTTTCAGTGTATGTAAATAAGAAAAAGCTTCACTAAATCCACAGATCTGATTTAGGGTATTAAATACAGCACATCCATCTGCGTATAAAAAGCATCCTTTTTATTTTATTTTGTTTCCTTGAGGCATGGTTTATGTTTTGTAAATGGTTGCTCTTTAGTTTAGCTTACCTGGAAAGAAAAACTTGTTTCTCCTCACCCTTGGCCAATCAGTGGACTCCAGTCTGTTTACGTCTAATCTCGGGTCTATTCCAGTCTGACTGGCCTAGCTGAAAAAACCCAGCCCAAGGATGGAAAAAATGCATTTGAAATGCTTGCGAAGTGGGCAGAGCCGAGTAAAGCCAGGACAAATAAAGCTGGTGTAAAAGGGGCTCTTGTTACTAGAGATTTTAATAAGGCCAACAAAAAGACAGTTGTCCTCCATTTCCTTCAGCATGTGAACTTTTCAACACAGGGCTGAAATACACTAGAGACAATGTACATAAACATTAAGGCAGCATTCAAGGTAGCTCCCCACCCCCACCTTCACTCAACAGACCATCAATCTATTATGCTCATTTCTGCATACAGGCCCTCGCTTATCAGAGGAAAGCATTACAGGACTGTTTTGAATGCATGGACTGGGACATGTTCAGGGAGACTGCAGCTGAAAACCAACACACACCAGTGTAGAGGAATACGTTGAATCTATGACTGCAATCATCCAGATCGTCACCACACAGGCAAATGAGAAACCCTGAATGACCAATGAAGTCTACATAATGCTGAGGACACGAAATGCAGGGTTCAAGTGTGGGGACAGAAATGCACTCAGATCAGCCAGAGCCACATCATCTCCAAACTCCTTCTGTCTTTCGATCATCTCTGGTTTGCTTACTGCTCCAATCGCTCCACAGGGAATGCCATCTCCTCTGCACACTATCTGAGCCTGGAACATCTGAAGAAGAACAACACCCACGTGTGTATGCTGTTTCTGGACTTCAGCTCAGCATTCAACACAATAATTCCCCAGCACATAGAGAGCAAACTGGTGCACCTTGGAATGAACACTTACCTGTGTAACTGGCTGCTGGATTTCCTCACAGACAGACTTCAGTCTGTTCAGGTTGGCAAAAACATCTCTAGCATCATCTCCCTCAGCACTGGCTCTCTCCAGGGCTGTGTACTGAAGCAACTGATCTTTACTCTGATGACCCGGACCGCCACGCCAGCTTTAGTATGAGACATCAATAAGTATGCGGGTAAAATGACTGTTGTTGTACCTGATGAAACTCACCACTAATTGGCCTACAGAGAGTAGGGGAAACAACTGGTGGATTGGTGTGACAAAAACAATCTGATCCTTAATGTCAACCAAACGCAAGAGATTGTTGTTGACTTCAGGCAAAATCAGCCAAGTCACACACCCCTGCTCATCAATGAGGCCACTGTAGAACGAGTCAGCAACATCAAATTCCCGGAGGTGCAGATAACTGACACTTTGACCTCATCCTTCCACACCACTCCAAAAAAGTAAAAAAACAAAACAACTGGACTTTTTTTTTTCGAAGTTTGAAGACATTTCGCTTCCTATCCAGAACGCTTTCTCAAAATGTCTGGAGTAGTATGGAGTTGCAAGCTTTATAGTACTGCCCAACAAAGTCCTTGTAATGGCTTAGATAACATGCAAATGGCACTGAAACAGGTCCACCCCTTAGTAATGGGGAGTCATTAAGGTCATTGTTGGCCTGCAAATTAAACCAAAACTGGTCCACGGCTCTGCAATGTGGAGTGGTTAGGGTCCAGATATTTTGAGGAAGTCTTTAAACTGCGAAAAAAAAGTCCAGTTTTTTTGTTTTTTAACTTTTTTGGAATGACCATGACCTGGATGACTGATAATCTTCACCAGCATATTCCACACCATTGTTCTTGTGAAGAGGGCACAACAGCATATGCACTTTCTGCATCAGATAAGAAGAGCAAACCTCCTGCTCTCATCCTCACCACTTTCTACAGAGGGACAGCAGAGAGCACATTGACCAGCAGCATCTCTGTCTGGTTTGGGGCCTGCAATGCCTCAGACTGTAAACGTGTAGAGGGGTTGGTGAGGACAGTGGAGAGAATCATCAGAACAGCACTTCCCTCAATCCAGTGCTCGAAGACAGTGCCTGAACAGGGTTCAGACAACCATAAAAGACCCCTCCCACCCCCATCATGGATGGGGGTGGGAGGGGTCTTTCACCCTGCTCTTTCACCCTGCTGCCCTCTTGCAAGAGGTTCATCAGCTTCCAACCAGAAAAAAACAGATTCCACAACAGCTTCATTCCACGTCATAAGACTGATGAACTCCCAATATTTACCTGCCCAAACATACAAAGCTAGTCACTTTACATGGACGCTGTGAACTTTATGGCACTGAGTAACTGTATTATCTGAACCAGCACATGGTCTGTTCGTTGTTGTAATACATCATGCTGCTACATATGCTTGCACTTTTCATATTGTCGTACACATAATATTTCTGTACATAGAAAATTTATTTTTTTGGTTTGGTGCTACATTCCTGACAAATTACATATTTATAATATTTATCTCTTATCTTCTGTTTTTATTTGGTTGCTTGCAACTAAATGTTGTTCAAATGTACATTATAAATATGCAGTTGAATGTCCATCAAATCTGTCTAAGTCTGACTAAGTCTAAATCACCAGGATTTACAGATTCATATAATCATTCCAATTTTAACTAAATTGTACCTAAACACTCAGGCTTTTTTATACAGTACAGGCTTTTTATACATATCTGAAAAAATGCTGGATATACAATAATAGTACCACCTGTATACAATAATAGTACCACCTGTCAAAAAATTTAGGTCCTATGCTAACACAGTGGCTGATTCTGAACAGTTCTGCAAAGAAGAGTGCACTCTCCAGTGACTTTAATGATTTTATTGCCAGTTCATTTAAATGCTTAAAGGTATTTGTTGCTGCCAAGAGTGGAACAAGCAGTTTTTAGGTTTGGGAGGCAACTACTCTGCTTTTGTTTTAGAGGAGGGTTTGTTTGAGTTGCTTTTTCATTAATGTATGAAATCTTCTCAAGTACTTACTCAGGTCAACCTTGTTTGATGTTATTACTCTTAAAACATTTAATTGTGGCAAAGCAAAAACAGAATACATTTGTGAGGGGGCAAATGCTTTCGCACAGCACCTGTAACATTATGCATTACGAACAACACATACTTCATTTATTTAACAGGTGCACAGGTGGGTAGTAACTAGTTACATTTACTCGGTTACATTTACTTAAGTACGTTTTTGAACAAAATACACTTCTGGGAGTAGTTTTACTGCACTGTAGTTCTTACTTTTTATTTGAATACATATTAGGAAGAACCATCGCTACTTTGACTTGAGTAAAATATTTGGCTATTCTATCTACCGTGAGCAACTTTACTGAATAAAGCACAAACTTGTTTCAATCAAACATACACCAAAGAGACATGCCTACAGTTTATATTAAGGTGAGACTTCTTGTTTGTACACAAGCTTTGTTTCTGCTGAGCTCACCCAGCCATTTACAGGTCAAGGAACCACAGTAAACAGTAGATATTGTTATTGAAAGTACTTTGCACTGTCCTAACTTACTGTATACTTAAACTGCTTGGTTTCATGGGTTTTTGGTTGAAAACATTGTTAAGAAAAGTGTTTCTTCTGCCTGAATTTGTTTTTGTTTGTACATTTTTCAATTAGTTTTTAAAATACCAGAATTTGTACATCATTTAATATTTTTTCCTGACCAATTACATAATTTTTGAATATTAAATCGGTTATAAATATTTACTCAGTATTTGAGGAGCCTTCTTACCAAATACTTCTTTATTCTTACTTGAGTAATTTCTTGGTTGGTTACTTTTTATTTTGACTTGAGTAAAAATATGTTGAACTAGTGCTACTCGTACTTGACTAAATTTCTGGCTACTCTACCCACCTCTGAACAGGTCTTAGCGTTTTACCAAAAACTTTTTCTATGATGACTGAATCTAAATGTTCATGAGTGAATACAGGACTGGTTTTCACTTGAACTCAATGTGTGGCTTGTATAGTTGCCTTTAACCTGCCATTGTCAAGAGATTTTAACAGCAGGTTTATACCGAAAATGCCAATTTTCCATGTTACCCATGATAATCCATGTGCAGAACAGTGTTGACTAATATCAAAGTACAGGGTATCAGTTGAGCCAAAGCCATGGCTATGTTGCTTGCTTATAACAATTTTGGCTCTCTCAGTTAGACACCTGTCTGCCCCCTGGCCTAAATACTGCACTGAGAGTCAATATGGGATTCTTCCAGACCATTCAAGGCAGCTTATTTTCCCCTTAGAGTAGGCTGTCAGGTATTACAGCTAGCTGCGAAATCAGGCTTTTCCATGTGAGTATGAACAGATGAAAACAGATAACATTCTATAAATGCATGTGGATGCAAAGAACAACGCAATCCTAAACTTTAAGACTGTAGGAGTAACAAAGTTAGTCAAACTATCAAAATCCAATTATCTTTTAGGAATCTGTGTCAGTCTCCTCACTGTAGGTTTATTTGCCCTGCTAACACTAAAGCGGAGTTGTTGAATTTTAGCAACACGTTGTATCAGTCCCCAGTCTGTTCTAATAAGATGTCAAAATCAACTTTGTGGTTCACTTTTCCAGCTCTCAACTGAAACTCTAGCAACACACACACACACACACACACACACACACACACACACACACACACACACACACACACACACTTAAGCTGCCGTAGGACTGTTGCAGAAACCCTAAGTGGTATCTTAGAGACTGACCTCGGGGTTAAAAAAAAATGACTGGAAATCAATCAAACTTACCAAACACACAATATATTTCCCCCCTTTAAGGGTGAAAGAAGATGTCACAGTCAGTCATTGAATTAATTTTAATGTTTTGTTGTAAACCATGAATGGCGTAACTAAAATTCAACCTTACTACAAGCCAACTCTTCACTTTGAGATGCCATACAGAGCTGAATATTGTTAAATACTGCTAAGGCATGTACGTCAGTTTTACAGTTTTTTTTTTTTTTTTTTTTTTTTTTATTATATTAAAATTTGTTGTTTGGTAGGTTTACTTGGGTGTGAGTGTGTGCGAGAATGGTTGTTGTCCTGTCTGTCTCTGTGTTGCCCTGCAATAGACTGGCGACATGTCCAGGGTGTACCCCGCCTCTCGCCCACTGACAGCTGGCGATAGACACCAGCACCCCTCGCGACCCCACAAGGGATAGACGTGTAAGAAAATGCATGGATGAATGGATGGATGCTGTTCGTATAAAATTCTGAATTCTGAGAATTCAACCAGGTTCCCGAAAAACCCATGGAAAACAGTCTGAAAGAGAACCAGCATAGACTGAAATAGATTTTTTTGTCAGACCACGACCTGGACTGTTACTAAAACCATGAGCCTTGCCAAGCCCCTGGATTTGTCATCTCTTCTCAGCTTTGACCACCTGTGTATGACCCAAGCCTGCCTCCCAGACTCTGGCCAAGGTCTTTGGTTGGAAAAAAGGCAAAAAAGTTTTAGCAGGTGTCAACCACTAGACAAAAAAACATTTGAGCGTTTAAAGGCATACTATGCAACATTTTTCAGTTAATTAATGTGTTCCATACCTTTTGGATGATTAAATTAGTTATTTCAGGTCGAACAAAGGTTTTCTCAGCCGCCCTGGGGGTCTGTGGGGGAAATACCGCACTTGCAATTGCAAGAGCTCACGGCCCGCACACACAGAAGTCTCACTTTACGGCGAAAACTCCATGTGTTTTTGCCCTGCCATTCACTATATGCACGCGCGAAAGCAACAACAAAGAACCGCGTGTTAACGTCAAATAAACATGCAAGCATATCGAGTATTATTATTATTATTATTATTATTTATCTATTTTTTTTTATGTTGGCGAGTCGCTACCGCGGCGAGGCGGCGGCGGCGGCGGCTGCGGTTTGGCGAGGCGGTGGCGGTAGCGTCTCGTCAACATAAAAAAATAAATAATAATAATAATAATAAAACTGGCGAGGATGTTCATACCTTCACTGTGTTAGTCATTGTTTGTACTGCCGTTTCGTTACATTCGCCTGTCTGCTAAGCTCTAAACAACCGCGCCTGGCTTGACGGAGAAACCAGAACAGCTGAGCATCTTTACGACAGTGCACTTTTACATTCGCCCTCTGGGGGGAGCCTCGCTGGAAAATCAACCCCGGTTGCATAGTATACCTTTAAGTGGAAATTTTCTCTTACAGAGCAATGCATTTTAATCAAATTAGTTGCATACTCCCTTTAACAGTCGATGGTAATACCTTTTTGCTTATAAGTGTAAACCGCTGATAAAGCAGTAAACCAAGCATAGTGATTTCTTTAATTGTTTTATAAGGTTGCATTTTACATTTAATAATCACTAGTTCATGTCATGAAGGACTTCTCCTTTTTAACTTAATAATACATTTCCCAAAAATGCCAAAAGCAATATTCATCTAGCAATCTACAAGTACAAAAACTTGCTTCATTTTCTCTCCTGCCCACCAAAGTTGGCAGTAGATGGGATCTTTCAGCTAACTGATAGGCTTGATGTTTAATTAATGGCCTGACAAGGTCTAATGAAGCTAATGATGCTAACTACACAAGCATATGGGTGCCCCATGAGAATCAACACTCCACACACTAATTTAGATAAATGACGCCCCAGGTTAGGCCGGGCTATTTGCATTTCATTTGGTTGAAGCTTTGGGACATGTGAGGATTAAGCATGAGGCTGACTGGGAGATCAAACAGGGGAGGTGTTTAGGGTTGGAGGGATGGGAAGATGGAGGTGTTTACTCCACTCAATGCATGTGAGTGTATGCAAGTGTGGATTTCCTGGAGGCTATGTGTGATGTTGTCAGATAAAAGGATTGGAAATAGAAGGGGCTAATGGCAGATGTGAGTTATACAACAGTTGGGCAAAAATGTCCATGTCTGCAAGTATATGTATCCAAAGTGTAATGTTTTATTGGTACCTTTTAACCCTAAGGGGAGAGGTTGTTTCACAATTAAAGTATTCAAAGGGGAGGCAATGTATTGTGTTTTGAATATACCATTAAATGGCTACCCAAGTTGGAAATAAATCTGACTAAAACATAGTAATCCAAAAAAGGAAAAGAGTTGTAAATTTACATGCATTTTGAATATACTGCTGATAATTTTTTAAACCACTGAATTCATGCATCATGATTTTATAGCATCATATCTACTAGTATAGATGCTAGGCTTGTGGGTAGTATTTTTTGCAATATGGTGGAAGATGACAAGTGTGGGGGGATGATAATGCCAACTGTACTCATCCAATCCTTCAATTGCTGTGTTTCCATCCAATTCTCATGCGAATTTTGAGCGAACTTTTGAAATATAAAAACAGAAAATGTGCATCAGACTTGTTTCCATTTACTGGTTCGTAGCAAATCAACCATGAGACAGACAGTGTAACGTTGTCATACATTGACGTTACATGTAATAAACAGGAAGTAGATGTTGCTAATTAGCACGGACCACAAACATGTAATGGAACAAAGCTTCAATGAATGTGCCGAGTTTTCTTTTTTTTTTTTACAAATAAGACTTCAAAATACTCGTGTCTCTTCATCAGTCCACACATACATGTTGTTGCTTTGATCCCTGTTTTCGAGGGCACCAGCTTCACCAGTAAAACGTGAAGACGGCAGCAGCAGGAACAGCTGTTTAGTCATGTGAGGAAAACGTTTGCTACATCAGAACTGATTGGACAAATGTGTTTCCATAATTTTTTCAAAAAAGTAAAAAAAAAACTACAAGTGAGCGTAAAAACATTTTTGGGAAATTTAGTGAGTTATTTAGAATTTTGCCATTTCCATCAATCTTCTGTCATGGTTTTTAAGTGTTTGGCCCACATGCAGACACAGACAGATGCAGGAACAGTTTTAAGTTGTTTATTTAAAGGCTCAACAGAGGGGAAAGCACACGCTGTGTGCAACAGGCGAGGTCTGAACGTCAGAGCTGGAACGACTGCGGGAAGTAAGAGGATATGTCTACAGAGGATCGAACCAGGGGGAAATGTTCCAGGAGTGGCGCCGCTTACCGTTTGGATGGGAAGACCTGTCCGGGGGGATGAGTGAAAAGGGAACTCTGTGACCGTAACTCTCTGATGGAAGGTGGTGGCTGACTGACAGGAGGGCTAGCAGATGTAATGCAGGCGGGGGGCCCGAACAGCACCAATGCGGTGGCAGGCAGGAGGAGCAGCTGGAAGAACCGGAGTGTGACTGGCAAACCAGGTGAATCCAGGAAGGGGGTTCTCACGCCCGGCTTGGTACCACCAAGGGAGTGTGAGTGGAGATGCCAGAGCAAAATCTGAGGGGCAGGGATTCAGACAACTGGTCCTCAGAGCACGGAGTCAACACAGGTGAGTAAGTCCAAAACACAACAAAACTGGAGAAGGCAGGAGACAGGATTAGTCCAAAAACTGGGTTTCCAAAAACTCACAGGTACGAAGCTCGGGAGACAGATCTGGGGCCTAGGCATACCACGGCGGGGTAACACTCTGGCGTCTTCCAGGTGTCTGTGCACTCCTTTTAAGCCAGAGATGAGGGTTCCTTGATGAGCTGCAGGTGCGGGCCACGCCCACCCATTCAACTGCAGCCACCTGTGAAGTAGAGTTAGAGAACATGGAAACAGAGAACCCTGACACCTTTTCTAATGCGGTACTTCAAAATGTGCATTAAAAAAATGTTGATGGAACGAGACAAATGTGGTCCCTATCAAATGTTTCAAGGAGCAGGTGGTCTCTTTCTGCAGAAAAAAGTTTAGTTTTGGCCTTTGAGTTACTATGCTTTTTGTACATTTTCTATGAAATAAAGAATTGCCTTCAGTAACAGAAAGAGAAAATTGGATGGCTTGTTGAAATGTGTATAATTCATAAAAGACGTGTGAGGGCAAGGCCCCAAAACTGGCTCTTACTCAAGAGCCACTATCATTGTAAATCTGGTCTGGTTTATACAGGACCAAATAAAAACAAAAAACACATTTGATTTATTATTTGAAATTCTGAAAATTGAAACCTAAATTACCCATTTGAGTTCAATATATGTCTTTTAAAAGTAAAAGTTGAAAAACTACATACATTTGGCCATATTAGTAATTCTTTTGGATTAAAGTACAGAAAAAAGCCATAAAAACAACCTCATATGTTGTTCTATAAAAATTAAAGCTTTTAGTGAAGAGTTAATGCCAAATAAATCTAAAATGACCTAAAGCAAACCCAGTTAATCAAACTCATTACCTTTTCTCTAATAATAAATTGCTTTGCTATACACTTTGATTTTCACCAAGCAAGCCAGATTGATTATGTGTAGCCCTCTGAGTTTAGTTCTACACATCAATCTGGGCTTGCTCCCATGGAATCGATTCAGGGAGGCGACATTCAGCCAAACCTTTCCGAGCTGATTGGGCTAAGCAACACCTAGCATCCGCCTACCAAAGTTTGGTTTTAGCCAATCACGGTATCAAATGAAAATGTAAGCAACAGGTGCTACAAGTTACTCTGGTCAAGGCACTTCTTGTTGTTCTTCTTGTAAAGATAAAATTGCGGGTTCTGACCAAACAGATGTGATAGCTGCAGCTATGCATGCACCTCCTGCACTGCCATGTTTCTCGAACAGGACAAGATGGATTCTCGTTTGTTTCTGAACACATAAGTTTTGCGATAATTCATCTTGCTGGCAAGGTTGCCTTGATTTCGCTACTGGTATGAAAACTTTCAAATAAGAGCAAAAAGAGAAAAAAAATATTTATTTGTGACTGAAGCTTTCAGGTGGCTTAACAAATTCTGACCTACTATGCACATACCTGGATAAAATAACAAGAACGTATCATTGATTGTTAATAATTGGAGTATAGAGGTGAACAAATCTTGATCAGCATAGAAGAAGTGTCTGCATTGCGTAATATGATGTAAAGAGATGTTAATACAGAGCCATTGCTACTATATCTAAGAAGTACTGAGGAGCATCAGTTCTGTAAACCTGACACATCCAGCCAGTATAAATGGCAGCCCAGCATTGCAATATTCATGCCACAGAAACTTTCAATATGCCCAGAAAATCACTGGCAGTTTGGAACAGTATAATAATTATTCACCTGAACCAGAGTCTTTAGGACCACTGAAACATAAGGCAGATACATAATAGAAATGTTGGGCATGATGTTATCACCACAGAGCTTCACCGAAGAGCAGATAGAACTTGCATCATGTGCCATCCATCCATCCATCCATCCATCCATCCATCCATCCATCCATCCATCCATCCATCCATCCATCCATCCATCCACCCACCCACCCATCCATCCATCCATCGTCTTCCGCTTATCCGGGGTCGGGTCGCGGGGGTAGCAGTTTCAGTAGGGAGGTCCAGACGTCCCTCTCCCCGGCCACTTGAACCAGCTCCTCCAGGGAAACTCCAAGGCGTTCCCAGGCCAGCCGAGAAACATAGTCCCTCTAGCATGTCCTGGGTCCTCCCCTGGCCCTCCTCCCGGTGGGATGTGACCGGAACACCTCACCAGGCATCCAGGGGACATCCTAACCAGATGTCCGAGCCACCTCAAGTGGCTCCTCTCGACGTTGAGGAGCAGTGGCTCTACTCTGAGTCCTCCCCGGATGACTGAGCTCCTCACCCTATCTCTAAGGGAGAGCCCAGACACACTACGGAGAAAACTCATTTCGGCTGCTTGTATCCAGGATCTCGTTCTTTCTGTCACGAACTAAAGCTCATGACCATAGATGAAGGTAGAAACTACCCTTTTCCGGCTCAAGACCATGGTCTCAGATTTGGAGGCACTGATTCTCATCCCAGCCGCTTTGCACTCGGCTGTGAATCGCTCTAGTGAGAGCTGTAAATCACTCCCTGATGAAGCCAATAGAACCACGTAATCCGCGAATAGCAGAGACGCAATCCTAAGGTCACCAAAACGGATATCCTTCCACACCTTGGCTGCACCTAGAAATTCTGTCCATAAAAGTTATGAACAGAATCGTTGACAAAGGGCAACCTTGGCAGAGTCCAACTCTCACCGGAAAAAAGTCCGACTTACTGCCGGTTATGCGGACCAGACTCGGACACTGGTCATACAGAAAGACCTAACAGCCCTTATTAAAGGGTCCGGTACTCCATACTCCCGGAGTACCCCCCACAGGACCCCTCGAGGGACACAGTCGAATGCCTTATCCAGATCCACAAAGCACATGTAAACTGGTTCGGCAAACTCCCATGCACCCTCCAGGATCCTGCTAAGGGGGTAGAGCTGATCCAGTGTTCCATGGCCAGGATGAAAACCACACTGCTCTTCCTGAATGTGCGATTCAACTGTCCGACAGACCCTCCTTTCCAGAACCCCAGAATAGACCTTACCAGGGAGGCTTAAGAGTGTGATTCCTCTGTAGTTGGAACACGCCCTCCAGTCCCCCCTTTTAAATAAGGGGACCACCACCCCAGTTTGTCAATCCAGGGGAACTGCCCCCGATGTCCACGCAATGCTGCAGAGCCGCGTTAACCAACACAGCCCCACAACATCCAGATCCTTAAGGTACTCAGGGCGAATCTCATCCACCCCCAGGGCTTTGCCAACGAGGAGTTTTTAACAACCTCGTCGACCTCAGCACCAGAGATGGGAGAACCCGACCCAGAGTCCTCAGGCTCTGCTTCCGTAATGGAAGACGTGTTGGTTGGATTAAGGAGGTCTTCATAGTATTCTGCCCACCGACGCACGACGTCCCGAGTCGAGGTCAGCAGCACACCACCCCCACTATAAACAGTGTTGATACTGCACTGCTTCCCCCTCCTGAGATGCTGGATAGTGGACCAGAATCGCTTCGAAGCCGTACGTAAGTCTTTCTCCGTGGTCTTTCCGAACTCTTCCCACGCCCAAGTTTTTGCCTCGGCTTCCTCCCCCACCATAGGAGCCAGCTCACCACCAGGTAGTGGTCGGTGTAGAGCTCCGCCCCCTCTTCACCCGAGTGTCTAAGACATGCGGCCGCAGGTCAGATGAAACGACAACAAAGTCGATCATTGAACTATGCACATATGGACACCCTTATGCTTGAACATGGTGTTCGTGATGGACAATCCATGACAAGCACAGAAGTCCAACAGCAGAAAACCACTTGAGTTCAGATCAGGTGGACCATTCCTCCCAACCACACCTCTCCAGGTCTCACTGTCATTGCCCATGTAAGCATTGAACGAGGGAGAACGAGGGAGTCCCCATGAGGGGGCACTCCAAAAATGGTGGGTAATCTAAGCTTCTGTTTTGCGCATACGCACAAACCACAGTCAGAACCCGTCCCCCCACATGTATGCGGAGGGACGGCACCCTCTCGTTCACCAGGGTGAACCCCAACGTACAGGCCCTGAGATGAGGGGCAACAAGTATGCCCACTCCAGCTCGGCGCCTCTCACCAGGGGAAACTCCAGAGTGGAAAAATGTCCAACCCCTCTCAAGGAGAATGGTTCCAGAGCCAGAGCTATGCGTTGAGGTGAGTCCAACTATCTCTAGTCGGAACCTCTCAACCTCGCGCACTAGCTCAGGCTCCTTGCCCACCTGAGAAGTGACATTCCACGTCCCAACAGCCAGCTTTTGCAGCCGAGGATCGGAACGCCAAGGTCCTCGCCATCGACTGCCACCCATTGTACAATGCACCTGACCCCTTTGGCCCCTCCGACAGGGGGTGAGCCTATTGGAAGGGGGGCCCATGTTTCCCCTTCAGGCTGAGCCCAGCCAGGCTCCATGGGCCCGGGTGAGGGAACACGACGTCCATTAATCGTACTCATCATAAGGGGGTTTTGGGCTGCTCTTTGTCTGGTCCCTTACCTAAGACCTGTCTGCCTTGGGTGACCCTACTAAGGGCATAAAGCCCCTGACAGCATAGCTCTTGGGTCAGTGGGACACTCAAACCCCTCCACCACGGTAAGGTGGCAGCCCAGGGAGGGGTGGCATCATGTGAATTTATGAAACTGTTGAATATAAAATACGTATAAAATTAAAACTTAAAGGTATAGTGGACAATTTTTCCAGAAATCTAGGAAAGAAAGTCACTTTTTGAATTTCTACTCATGCAAAAACATCATCCTACCTGCTCTTCTGCTTCTCAGGGGTTCACCTGAAAGAATCTCCCAAATGCCTGTGCAAATTCTTAGTTATCCAAGTCATCGCAACAGTAAAAAGGCTTAAATCAGAGGCAACCAGACTTTTGCACAGGTTTTCTGAAAACATTTTGACACCTATCCAGGAGTCTTTGTCAATTCTTCCAAAAACACTGTATTCTTAATTCTGTCTTCTGAGGCCTTCCTCTTCTTTTCATAAACTTGTAAGACAGTTTGCTTTTTACAACTCTCAGTCAATTTCAAAATATAAAGTGATAGCAGAGGAGCTACAATGAATAATTGAAACTAAAGCACACTGGATACATAAATACTAGAAGAGCACATGCGCAGCCAGCAAGAGGAATCTAGCAAGGAAGGTGCACGCACATTGGCTTTAGGTAAGCGCGTCACAATGATTCATATGTGGGACAACCAATAGATAAGATGATTCCCCCGGAACTTGAAGCCAAATGAAGATCATCCACTATACCTTTAATGTATAAAAAAACGGAAGATAATAGAAGTAATGTTTTATTGGGTCAGTAGCATGAATTTCTTCCCACAAGAAAAAAGAAGAAAATGATAATGGAAGAAAGAGGATAATGTTATATAAATCCAACAATAGTATGGAGTCACCTTTACTTGGAACACATGATCTACAACAGAATGTAAAGAACACCATCTTCGACACAATTTTTGTGAAAGATACAGGGATGTCATTTTGGAGTATGAAAGAATCAGAAATTCCATCAAGCAGCACAATGATATAGGACTGTACCTAAAATTTTCCAACTACTCTGCAATTTTTTTTAAAATATATAAATTAGCAGCTGTTTCCAATAAACAACAAAGGTTTATTGCCAAGCACAATTGATATTAAAAGTATTTTTGAATAGGTGACCCATTTGGAAAAATTAGCTTTTTGTAAAAAAATAATAATAATTCATTTGGGTCTCTACTGCTTCTAGAAACAGTCCTCTATTGCTAAAAAAAATAATTTTTTGGCTGTCAGGACTCATCAATAAATCCTCGTAGAGAACACCACCTGTGTACCGAGTGCATTCTGCATGTGGGCAAAACACTTAAAACCAAACATGACATTGGCTATAAGTAAATGTTTTGATAGAGTCTGGAAAACAAGCCATTTCAAAAACCTCCCAATTATTACATCAGAATTGGCGGGTTTATCATATATATTTATTATCACTGTAACGCCAATGTGTGTGCTCATTCCTTGCTAGTTTCTGCATGGTGGCTGTGCATTCACCATTCTAGTGTTTATGTATCCGGTTAGCTTCTTTGGTGTTAGCCGTTCATTGTAGCTCTGTTGTAGTCACAAGAAGTAAACTGTCTGAAATGTTTATGAGAAAAAGAGGAAGGCCTCAGAACAAAGAATTAAGAACAAAGAGTATTTGGGAGTTTGTTTCACGCAATCACTCTGAGAAGTGGAAGAGCAGGTAAAATGGTCTTGTGCATGTGCAGTTTAAAAATGGACTTGGGTGTCTCTTACTTACATTTACAGAAAAATAGCCTACTCCACTTTAAGTGTGACAAACATGCAAAAAAAAAAGAAATCAAGAAGGGAGAAAACACTTTTTCACACCGCTCTATGTGTGCACTAATGAAGAATTCAATTCAGGGAGCTGTATCATTTAGAGACAGCACTGATTATGGAATGTAGGATTGAGTGTTGGATATAGTTAGGACAATTGTAATATTGATTTAATATTAGTTAAAATATTTTGTATGAATCCATCCATCCATCCATCCATCCATTTTCCAAACCGCTTAATCCCTCATGGGTTCGCGGGGGTTGCTGGTGCCTATATCCAGCGTTCACTGGGCGAGAGGCGGGGTTCACCCTGGACAGGTCGCCAGTCTGTCGCAGGGCAACACAGAGAGACAAACAGGACAAACAACCATTCACACCTAAGGACAATTTAGAGAGACCAATTAACCTAACAGTCATGTTTTTGGACTGTGGGAGGAAGCCAGAGTATCCGGAGAGAACCCACGCAATATTATTTTTGAATATTGATTTAATATTAGTTAAAATATTTTGTATGAATCCATTTTTATGTAATTTGTTAATTGTAAACATATTTGGAATTTTGCCAATAATCCTAGTTTTTAGCAGGGATTAAAACATTTTAGGTGCAACTGTAGGTAATTTTTTAGATTTTGTTTGGGCTCTGCCTAAATAAAAATGTTTTGTATTGAATAAAACATGTGCTATTGTAGGTGTTAGAAATTCTGAGTACAATTTAATGTTTTCTGAGAAACGTGTTTATTTTTTCACCCTGCGCACTCTGTTTTCCAAAAATCCTCCCATAACAGAACAACAAAGCCTGACCTTCAGCTGTAATGGAGTACATAACCTGTTGGCTTCTGGGTAATGCAGTTTTAATGGACCTCCAGAGTGGAGAATGTAGCAAGAACGGGAGCAGGGGTAGGAACAGAGGGGGAAAAAAACAATAAAGAAAACTGGTATTGAGAAGGAGGAATAGAAAATAAAACAGCTAGATAAGAGTGTTTGCCTGTTATTGTTTTCCATGTCTAACATCCTGAGACATGGCCTGTGGTATTCAAGAGATTTCATGCGGAGGAGAAAAAGAGGGATCCATAAAGCTCCTGCTTTCCTTCAACACCCCAGGGAAAGCCATCTTTAATTCATGAGGACTATAAAAATAAAGGTTTTTACTCTGATGGCCCTGCAGCCTGTAACAGACTCTCAAACCTACATGACAACATGCAGATGTTGATGCTGTGGTTATAGAAGGCCTCATTTTGCAGCACTCTGAATGTATTTCATGTTAGTTAAATGTGAGTTAAATCTACTTCTTGTCTGGTAGAGCATAAAAAAACATCTTTTCCCTTTTTTGGAATAATTAATAACTAGAATCACACAGTGTGGGTGCCTAAATTGAAAAGCTCTGTGTGCTTTTTTGCACTCTACAAAAAGGTCACTAAACAGATTTTTGAAAATGTTTTAACAATTCTGTCATAAACGTTGCCATTTGGTGCTTGGCAGCCATGGCAATGCACAGAATCCCCAATTGTAATATTGTGGATGTTGGTTTTTAGAGAAGTGTAGATTTTTAATCCTGTTCATTTAAATACATTCTTTCAGCCTTCCTGTTATTTGGTGTTTCATTTTTACTTTGCTGTATTATATTAAGGGCTGCAGAGTAGAGCTGTGGTTAGCAAGACGATCCTGGCCTGGAATCCCAGCCCAGTCTAATCTGTGTCAAGTTTGCTTGTTCTCCCAAATGCATGCGTTGGTTCATTGGCTACCTCCTACAGTTTAAAAATATGCATGTTAGTTTAATTGGCCTTTTTGAAATGCCCTGGTGGTGGTGGCGGTGTGTGTGTGTGTGTGTGTGTGTGTGTGTGTGTGTGTGTGTGTGTGTGTGTGTGTGTGTGTGTGTGTGTGTGTGTGTGTGCAGGACTGGTGAGCTGTCTAGGACACGCCCCACCTCGCCCAATGACCACAGGTGAAAATCTTTGACCGTGGAAGGGTGAAGTGACTATCCCTCAACAGTGATTACATTTTCTACAGTCACATAATTAGTTTTTAAACATTGTGGCCACTTGCAATGCAAAACCACATAAAAGTTTAAATTAATTTAATATTTATTCCTTATTAATAAATGTACAAGAACGAAGCCACATCTAACTTTTTGCCTGTCAGTCAACAGTTTTTTTTTTTTTTTTTCCCAGTGTCCTGTCTAGCAATATGGCAATAGGAATTGATATCTCAATGCCAGATAGAGCTCGACAGATTTTGCTTTTACAAGTGGAGCAAACAGCTTTCACCATAGTGCTCCACTTGATTTATGCTTGTAAATAGCTTTATTATGATTCCTGCAAGGAGAATTTCAAATTATATGGACATGACAATGGGAGAGTAAAGGAAGAACAAAAAGTGAAAGAAAAGAAAAAAAAGAGTAGAGGTGAAAGAAAGAGGAGATAAAAGGGAGAGAATGATAAAACCTTCTTTGTCTGCTCCATCACCTGGAAAGAGACACAAAAAGAACAGCACAACCAACAGACATAAAGCAACAGATACACTCGAATAACACCTAGATGCCATTGCTAAATCATATATATTATTATGTAAGCTGACATGTGTAATGTGATATTTGAAAAAAGAAAGTGAAAAAACATAAATAAATAAATCAATAAATTATAAGATTACTGTATATAAGTGAACACTTAATACCTGGGACCCAGCACCTGTGGGAGATGTGAAAGTGCACTAGTTTAGGTGAAGATTATCCAGAAATAGCTTGATAGTGATTGTGGAGAACCGAAGACCCACCTTCCCCGAGCACAGAGGCAGGCGTCAGGAGACCCGTAACCCCGGACTCCCAAAGGGGTCCCTAAAGCAGGTCGCCCAGGAGGGGCCGACACAGGATATCTGCAACCCCCCCCAAGGAAGGGGCAGAGACGACCCCGAGGAAATCCCCCAGCCACCGCAATGCCGACGCCCTCAAGAGCCACGGAGACGAGCCCGTGGGCTCCGCCGGCAGCTAGCCCCGCTGAAGTGGTCCCGGCCATGGGCCCTGAGGGCCAGAGGCCCCAGGGGCGCCCCCCCCCCACGCGACGAGGGCCCCGGCCGTCCCCCGGGGGGCCAGGCCCCGCGAAGAGGCCGCAGGGAGTGGGCCGGCGCACGCCCGGGAACCCGCCCCAAACCCGAAGCCAACCAATGCGCCAGGGGGCCAAGGCGCCCGCCAACGAAGTGGAGGAGGGCAGGACGTGGGGGGATGGGCTCCGCACCTAGCGGAGACTTGAGATGTTCTTGGGAGAGGGAGCGGACCACACCCATACCTGGAAAAAAAAAAAAAAACTCATTCACCCCATCCCTCCCTTGTGCCCCACTCACCACACACAGAGAAAAAAAAAAAAAAAAAAAAAAAAAAAAAGACGCTGTACACACATTCCCACATAACACTCACATCCAACACTGACCAAAGGGGGGGGGGGGTCACCCCAAATCGACTATACGACTGCTTGTGCCCGACCCCCGGCCCCAGACCAGACGCCCCCCGGACCGGGCCCCCCCAAGAGGGCGGGCCAACACGACCCGCACGAGCCACCCGGCCAGAGCCCCCCCCTCCCCCTAAATACCTAATAAACCCCCTCCCTCCCCCCACCTTACCCTTGCCATCCCTGCCCCCCGCCCCCTGGGGGGAGCAGAGGCATCAGCCCCAGACCTGGCAAGTCGCTGACTGCACACCGCAGCCCCCCGCCAAGACCCCGGACACAGTGGCCCGCACCTCCTCCAGGCCCCAGACTCCTTGCCGCCATCGGAGAACGGGGGTGTGCAGAAGACCCCGACCCTCCCTACGCCTGCTCAAATGTTGTGTTGTTGCATGTTGTTCTCAAGTGCGTTTAAAAACTGGGAGCGCCGAAGGGGATGCACGGCACAGCCCACCCCCCTTCCGGAAGGTAGCTGTTGCCAGCGCACCCCCTCCGTGTGACTGCCCAGAACCCTCAATGTCTAAGTGGGAGAGGAGGTGAAGGGAGCCGTCCGAGGTGAGGCCCACACAACATAAGCCCCCCCCCAGACGTCTTCCCCCCACCCCCCCCCCCTACCATGGCCTATATGAGTGTGCGATGTGAAAAATGTTTGAAGTGAAAGTGTCTAAGATGCATGATAAAATTGGGGAGAGGAGCGTCACCAGAAAGTGGCAACCTCCAGTAACACCCCCTCCCTCATGACCTACATGTGTGGCGGCGTGATGGAGCAGGCAGAGGGAGGAGTCCGGGGATGGGGAGCAAATGACTGGGAAGCCAACCCAGGGAGCCAGCTCCCCTACTGACTCCAATAGGCACCCCTGCTCCCCGAAAGCCCCACCCAGAGAAGGGGGCCTCGCCAGCGGCACCACCATAGCCCGGGGGCCAGGGAGAGGCCGCAGAATGTTATAAGAATTATTATTCTGAAGTCACTATGGCCTCACACCACTCGGACAGAGGAGGCCTGGAGACCTGATGTCTGTGTATAAGATCCACTGTTTTCTGATTGCAAGGCCAAATGCTGCAGCTGCTGAGGGATACTGATTGTTTACGATAGACTGTCTTTGTTTTGTCTCATGGGAAGGCCACGGTGCAGTATTAGGGGAAGCCCGAAAAGTGACACAGACAGAGACAGGGCAGACAGAGACTGCAGCGGAACCGTGGGGTGCGATTACTTTCCAACTATGTGAATCTCTGCTCTGTTTCTCAATAAAAGTGCTGGAACGTTATACCACCGTCTCGTCATTTAGTAAAGATGGGAACTCAGTTACTATTGTTTAATATTCCACCCAAAACTCCCACAACACAGGGCCCGCCAGCCAACCACCCACCAGGACCAACACCTCAACCCCCCCCAGCCCACCCACCAAGCCTACTTAAACTAACTAAATAAATAAATAATAATAATAATAATAATAATAATAATAATAATAATAATAAGAGGGGGGGACCCTGGCCAGCCGGCCCGCACGAGCCATCCCAAACCCCACCCCCCAGGTGAAACCCGCACCGGAAGACGACACGGACCAGGACCGGGACAGGGGGCCGGACACAAGCCCACCAGAACGTCAACCAATCAGATGTGGAAGCAGATGCTGTCTCTAGATTAATATGATCCAACAAAAGATCTCTATACTGATTGATACTGAGATTTTGTTTACTTTTCCAATTCATGAGGATAGTTTTCTTTGCGATGCATAAAGCAGTAAAAACCATGTAAACTATTTATTTTTTCAGAGGACTTTCCTCAAAATTACCGAGCAGGCAAACTGATGGGGATGGTGTAATTTTACAGCTCAAGCACTTTGATAAGTCCTTACATATCTGTGTCCAGAACCTCTGGACTGGTGTGCATAACCATAACGCATGAAAATAATTATCAGGATGATTGCCTATGCAGTGTGGGCAGATATTAGATTGTGCCAGACCCATCTTGAATAATCTTTGTCCTGTGTAGTGTACTCTGTGAAGGATTTTGTATTGTATTAGTTGTAAGTTGGTATTTCTAGTCAATTTGAAAGTTCTTAGACATGTCTGAGCCCAGAAATTTTGTTCAAAGGTGCCTGATAAATCTTTTTCCCACTTCATTATAGGAAGAGATATCGAATCATCTATTTTAGTCAGTGTCCTGTATGATTTAGACAGTAGTTTGGGGGGGGGGGGGGTAAATCTAAGAACTCTATTATATTAGTTGGGACTTGTAAACCACCATTAATATGCTTATATTTATTTTTAATTATAGATTTAAGTTGTTCATATTCCAAGAATTTATTTTTACTAATGCCATATTGCATATTTAGTTTAGCAAAATTGATGAACTCGGTTCCGTCAAGTAGATGTTCCAGATATTTAATACCTTTATTCTTCCAGTATGTAAAGTTTATCATTTTATTATTTTGTAGGATATCAGGGTTATTCCAGATAGGTGTACGACTGCATGGGATAAGGGATGACTTTGTCATTTTGAGGAACTCCCACCATGCTGTCAGAGTAGAACTAATGTTGATATTTTTGAAGCATGTATGCCGTTTTATATTTGAGCTTATAAACGGCAGATCTGAAATCATGATATTATTGCACATTTCCTGTTCTATATCTAACCAAGGCTCATCTAAAAGACTATTTTTTATCCATTTAGAGATGTATTGTAGCCTATTTGCTAAGTAATAGTTATGGAAGTTAGGCAGATCTAATCCTCCCCTGTCTATAGTCTTCTGTATTGTCTTTAAGCTAATACGTGGGGGTTTATCTTTCCAAAGAAATTTAGAAATGGCAGAGTCTAGAGATTTAAACCAGTCAGATGATGGTTTATTGGGGACCATTGAAAATAAATAATTAATTCTAGGTAGGACCATCATTTTTATTGAAGCTACCCTACCCATAAGTGTGATTGGAAGCGATTTCCATCTCTGTCAGTCAACAGTTTTACTTGTTTTTCAACAGTGAGGTGACTTTGACCTTAAAAACAAACATCAGGGGGTTCAGAGAATATAAGTGCACTTTCACAATTCTACACAATACACAAGAGAAGACTCCCTGGCTTTTTACAATAAAATAACTGTACCTCGTTTGTAACTTACAAGCACAACATGCAATGGGGTCTCCATGGATGCACTCAGTCATGTCATTATATTGCAGTGTGCTATTGAGATTGGCCTCTGCAGCTTTCATCATTATTGGCATTATCTCACAGTACCACTGTGAGACACATCATGCCATGGAGGTTACTGTATAGTATGTTTAGGTTTTCTTCACAATGCAAAACGCTATACTTTAGATAGCTTCTCTAAGGTTGTTTTTTTATGTTTTAATGTATTAGGGAACATTGATATTTTTTGGGTTCCCTTACCCCTGCTGGTGCTTTAATGCTGCAGGAAGGAAAGAGATCCATGATTGACAGCATGCTTCATATTCCATAACTAAAGCAGCCGAGGAGGTAATGTCAAATTAAATAGTTGGGAAAAATATTCCCCCACTTTTATAGATTGTCTGTCTGTCTTGATCATGCTAAATGTACAGAATTAGACTGCCTAACCAGCATGTTGGTATGAGAGTAATTCATGAATAGGAGGTAAATAGCCTGCGCACAGATATGTCAATCTGTTTGAAGCTAACAGATACCATGAAGTAGAACCCTGCTCATAAATGCTGCATTTGTCTTCTACTACTGATGTATGTTTAATTATTATTATTACTATTATCATTATTATTATTATTATTATTATTATTATTATTATTATTATTAGTAGTAGTAGTAGTAGTAGTAGTAGTAGTAGTAGTAGTAATAATAATAATAATAATAATAATAATAATAATAATAATAATAATAATAATAATAATAATACTATTGACTTAGGGGCAGAGCGGCTGGGCGGCTGGCTGGAGGGGTCCGGACGATCGGAGTAAATCCTTAGCCCGACTTGGGACCACCGAGGGAGCCTCGGAGTTGGGGGGTGTCTGGAATGGACCTCAGACCGCAGAGAGACAGAGGGCATACTTGGGTCTTCTGAATTCTCAAGTTCACTAGGAAAGGGATTCTGGCGTGAGGCAACCTGAGAAACACAGGAACAAGGATTAGTGCGAGGAAACACAAGGCTGTCTGAGACAGTGGCCACTGAGGCATACCACTCAAGGTTAACACTCTGGCGATGATCAGCGGGCCACCCTCCGCTTAAATACACAGCACCGTGGCGCAAAATCATAGTCAGGTGTGCGCACCACGTCCTCCTGTCAAGCGGGGGGCGGGGGGAGCCCTGCAGCAGACAGCTAGAAGCTGCCTGCTGGATCCTGACCGTATGCCAATGGAAATGATTATGACATAATGCCACCATATTACTTATTGGATACAGTATTTAAATAAAATAAGGAAAAGTACTTTATGAAGGAATTGTTCCCTTTTTTAATATGCAGATATGAAAAATGGAAAACAGTGGCTCCTTGCAAAGCCAGACTACATGTTCAGAAAATAATGACAAAGGTATTAAAAGCTTTTCCTCTCCCCAGCTGTGATAGGAGTAAGGTGAGGCTATCTGCACTGTGTGGGGCTCGTAACAGGGGGTCAGTTCTGAGCTGAACTTTTGTTCCATTTTAGTGAGCGGGGCCTTCATCTGCATTGAGCTAGAAGTAATGAAAGTGTGGTGGAGCATTGAAGATTGATGCCAAGGAACTCCCAGACCTCTTCTTTCTACGTTTTCCCCTCTCTCATTCATCTATAAACTCTTGGCCTTGGCTCCTCTGCCTTTCTGTTTTCATCTGTTTGCTTTGTCTTTTTCTCTTATTTTTTGAATTTTTCTTTTCTTACTCTATCCATTCTTCTTTACAAGATTCTTCCTCTGCTTGTACATTTCTCTCACCCTTCTTCCAGATTTGGGAGGAGGGTGAGAGGACCATAACAATTTAGCTTTTAGAAAGCTGAGACAACCACCTCAAGGCTGAAGTGATCTGAAATAAAGTAGCAGCCACTAAAATTGGTATCGACCATTAGGTTCTTGTGCAGTTTTGTTTGTTTTAATTTCTTCAAGCATGGAACATCACTTAAATGTATTTAGAAAGAAAAGATCATAAGTAGAACATTTGTGTGGATTTATCAGAGGTTGAGTAAACTTCATCTCATCCCTGCCTGCATAGGTTTGTGTGTGTGTTCTTGTACTTGCAGCTGAGCGAGAACATTTTTTGCTGAATTTACTAGTAAAGTGAGGACCAAAAAAAATTTCCTAATTTTTTTTACTTCGCTAGGGGTTCGGTTTAGGACTAAGATTTCAATTAGGTTTAGGTAAGTTTTAGGTAAGGTTAAACCCAGTAAAGTTTAGGGTTAGGTTTAGGCCATAAAATAGCTTGAAGATGAATGGAAGTCTATGAAAATCCTCACAATGTACGTACATTGAACAAGGATGTGTGTGTGTGTGTGTGTGTGTGTGTGTGTGTGTGTGTGTGTGTGTGTGTGTGTGTGTGTGTGTGTGTGTGTGTGTGTGTGACAGAAGCGGAGAAGGGAGACAAGACTGTCTGATCTGCACCAAAGTTTTTCTCACAGAGTTAATATTTTTAAAAAATGGTTTCGGTACATTCACTGAAAGGCAGACAACAGCTATGCCTTTTGGTGAATGTAAAAAATTAGAGAAAGCCACAGATCCACAGATATGATACAGTGCACCCATCTGCATTTACAAAGCTTACGTGTCCTTTTCTTTTCTTTATACTTCTTGTAGACAACTCTGCTGAGGTGGTAGCCAGAGCAGAGAGAGACTGCTTGGTTGAGCAGGGGTGTCAAACTCCAGTAATTAAGGACCAAAGTCCTTCAACTATTATATGTAATGTCTTCAGCACATGTGAATCACATGTGTCGTTGTCAGGATATTACAGAACATGATGGTATATTGAGGAAACAATCTCAACAATTTCTTTAAGGTGAACTGGAGCAGTGAAATATCTGAAATGTAAGTCATTTTGGGGCCAGAGTTAACCCAGAGCTAAAACTAACCCTTATCCTGTTCTAGAGTGAGAAATATGGAGAAACTGCACACTTTTTTGAAAGATGTTTCTTCATCACACCTTTCTGTGGCTCCAACAGCTTGGTTTTATGTCTATGCCTTGCGAAAAGCCACCATTACACCTAGAGAAAAAAAGTATGTGTTTTCATTTTTGTATTCCAGGTGACTTCATGGCCTATAGCAAGGTATGTGATGCCCAGACTGAGCCACTGGATAGAGAGGTTCTACACTGCTCTGGATCCTTGGAGCTTGACTGGGACCTGGACAAGGAGGAGTTGCAGGAAGCTGGGGCAAGCAGCGATCACACACAGATGCAACATAGTGACTGCCAGAGATCAGGTCAGACATTACTTTTGTCTCTTTAAGGTTTATGATAGCCTTTCTAGAATGTGTTTGGTTTGTCCAGCAGTTCTGCTATAATGTGACTTACCATACCAAATTGTGAGTCTTTCAGCTTAATTTGGTTTATGAATGTTACAAGAGAAGTGAACAAATAAATAAATGTGTAAATCATTTTCTTAATATTTTACTGCACTGATGAGAACCCAGTGTTTGCTGACAGACATTATTTGGAAAAATTTAATAATCATCAAACTTACCAAACCTGGGTTGTTTTTTATGCTCTACTGTTTGCTGTTTAGATGTGTAATAAAACTTAGCTGAACCTCATACAATATTCATCATCCATTACTGAGGATGATTCATGAATTTTATATTCCAAATATGATTCAGTTTTGTATTGCTACAGAGCTGTAGCACAGATGCCACATGCTTTATTTGAGGCTGTGACAAATGCTTTCTGTAAATATATCTCAGGAACTCTAAACAACTAGACACAATATGTTACTGTGAATAATATGCTTCATAAAGTGAAACTTTTTTCCACTGACAAATGCTGCATGTGATTTATTGAACACTTGATTGATTGACAAGTAGTAGACACATTACTTGGTGATGTTGCACAAGACACATTGGCTGAAATACATCCTTAGAGTTCATAACAGAAAATATAAAGTTAAAACGTTGGAAAATAATGCTGCTTTGATTCTGATAGCCTGGCGACCTGTCCAGAGTTTACACCGCCTCTCACCCATTGACAGCTGGAGATACGCACCAGCACCCCTTGCGACCCCAGTAGGGATAAGCGTGTGTAAATAATGGATGGATAGATTCTGTTAAACATTTTTTTCTTCACTGCATTCTGGTGTTACACTTCCCTGAATAATTCAGTAACTGATGAGTTTTTTTATTTCTTTTTGCTGTAGAAACACCTTTATGTTTCACACGTTTTGTGATTTTTGACTTGCAGGTTGTTCAGATCCTGGTCCTGACCCTGACCCTGACCCTGAATTCATGGAACCGATCCCGAATTCAGTCTCAGTTTCACCTCATGGACGATTTGAACGGCTCCAAGAAGATCCCAACTATATCTCTCACTTCACCAGGACTGCTGGCCACAAAGGCCAAAGGCGACTTCACTGTTTCATATTCAGGTAGTTATAAAAATGCATCTAGTAAGATATTATCTTTACATCATGTCATACCATGCTAACACAGTTTTCCAGTTTAAAAAAGATATGTCAAGGATTTTACTGTTAATAGCATGTTTCAAAAATTGTATTCTGTTTAGGCAAGGCAAGGCAAATTTATTTATATCGCACAATTCAGTACAGAGACAATGCAAAGTGCTTTACATGATTAAAATATAGGAAAATAAAACAGAATGAAAGCAAGTAGGGATAGAATGTAGCAACAAAAAAGAACATTAAAACAGTTTAACTAGAACAGTCAAAGGCAATTTTAAACAAATGTGTTTTTAATCTTGATTTAAAAGAACTCAGGCTTTCCGCACTTTTACAGTTTTTTGGAAGTTTGTTCCAGATAAGCGGAGCATAGGAACTAAATGCTGCTTCTCCATGTTTGGTTTGTGTTCTAGGTATGCAGAGCCAGAAGACCTTAGTGGTCTGGATGGCTGATACACTGATAACAAGTCTGTGATGTATTTAGGTGCTAAGCCATTCAGGGATTTATAGACTAACAGAAGGATTTTAAAGTCTATTCTCTAAGATACAGGGAGCCAGTGTAAGGACTTTAGAACTGGGGTGATGTGTTCTACTTTCTTAGTCTTAGTGAGGACGCGGGCAGCAGCGTTCTGGATCAGCTGCAGCTGTCTGACCCACTTTTTAGGCAGGCCTGTGAAAACACCAGTGCAGTAATCAATTCTACTAAAAATAAACGCATGGATTATTTTTTCCAGATCCTGCTGAGACATTAGTCCTTTAATCCTGGAAATGTTCCTCAGGTGATAAAAAGCCGACCTTGTAACTGTCTTTAGATGCTTTTGGAAGTTCATGTCTGAGTCCATCACTACACCCAGATTTCGGGCCTGATTAGTGGTTTTTAGCTGAAGCGACTGAAGCTGTGTGCTAACTTTTGATCTCTCCTCTATTGGTCCAAAGATTATTACTTCAGTTTTGTTTTTATTCAATTGAAGAAAATTTTGGCACATCCAGGCATTGATTTCTTCTAGGCATTTACTCAGTGCCTGAACTGGTTCATGGTCACCTGGTGACATGGTGATGTAGAGCTGTGTGTCGTCTGCATAGTTATGGTAGCTGATGTTGTTGTTTTTTATGATCTAAGCTAGAGGGAGCATGTAGATATTGAAAAGGAGGGGACCCAGGATGGACCCTTGGGGAACCCCACATGTGATTTTTGTCATCTTTGATGTAAAGTTACCTACTGACACAAAAAAGTCCCTGTCCTTTAAGTAGGATTTAAACCAGTGGAGAGCTGTAGCAGAGAGGCCGACCCAGTTTCCCGAGCGCTCTAACAGAATGGGAGTGATCGACAGTATTGAATGCTGCACTGAGGTCCAATAGAACCAGCTCGGTGGTTCTTCCACAGTCAGTTTTTATATGGATGTCATTAAACACTTTGATAAGGGCGGTCTCTGTACTGTGGTGAGCACGGAAGCCAGACAGTAAAATGTCAAAGCGGCTGGTTGTTGTTAAGAAGGTGTTTAATTGTTGAAACACAGCTTTTTCAACAATCTTACTGATAAAGGGGAGGTTTGAGATGGGCCTGTAGTTCTGGAGTAGAAGTTTGTCTAAATTGTTGTTTTTCAGCAGTGGTTTAATAATTGCTGTTTTTAGGGACTGGGGGAAAATACCTGACAGAAGGGACGTGTTTATTATCTGAGTCAAATAAGACGCTATGACAGGTAAAACTTTCTTAAAGAAAGCTGCGGGGAGAACATAAAGGCAGCAGGAGGAGGAACTTAGCTGCTGAATGATCTCCTCTATAAGCTTCTGTAGTTTATTTGGCTGAATTGGGACATTTTGTCAGAAATAGTTCCAGCTGAATACGGCATTGGTTCTGGTGTTGATATGGAAGTACACAGTGATCCTCTAATCTTTAGGATTTTCTCAGTAAAGAAGTTAGCAAATTCATTGCAGACCCTGGTGGAGTGGAGTTCAGAAGTCACGGACACAGGAGGATTTTGTTAACCTGTCGACTGTGGAAAATAAGACACGAGCATTATTAATGTTTTTCTTGATGATCTCAGAGAAGAACGATTCTCTTGCATTTTTCAGTTGTAAGTTATATGTGTAAAGTCTCTCTTTATAGATGTTGTAGTGAACCTGGAGTCTATTCTTTCTCCTTTCTCCTGCGTTCAGCTTTTCGACATTCCCTTTTTTCACCTCTAACTGCTGGAGCATTTCTCCATGGAGATTTTTTCTTTCCGGAAAGAACTTTTCACTTTAACTGGAGCAATTCAGAGACTTTAGAATGAAAGTTATCTACTAGCTCATCTACTGAGTTGCAGCCCAAGGTTGAAGTATCAGAGTAAGCTTGAATAAAAGTTTCTGTGGCATTGTCCTTAAAGGTGCGTTTTCTTATGATGTCCCTTTGGCTAAATGAGTCACTGGAATTTATGCTTTCAAAGGTAACAGAAAAATAATCAGATCAGGGCAACATCAGTTACATTGACCTTAGAAATCTTTAGACCTTTAGTGATGATCAAGTCTAAAATATGTCCCTGTTTGTGTGTTGGCTGTTTAACATGTTGAGTTAAACCAAAGTTTCTAAGTGTGTCACACAGTTTAGTCGGTATAGCTTATACAATAGACCCAAAGTAGCTGCGAAATATGTAACTTATTATGAAATAAATATTACAGTTAGAATAGAATAGAACAGAATCGAAAAATCCTTTGGGGAAATTCAGATGTTTCAGTAGCAAGGAAGTAAAGATGTCCACAGCAAAAAAAAATACTGTAGTTATTAAAAATGGCGTACTCTGATTAAATAGAATGTGCAACTGAGTAGGGTTACCTAAAAGTGTAAAAAGTGTTCATGTATAATTGTGCATAAAAAACAGCAAAAGACTGCATACAGAAAAAAAATAATCATGTAAGACATACAGTATCTGAGCTATAAAAATCCTGCCCTGTGTGCCTTCAAAGACCTTCAGTATGAAGGAAAACATTTCCGGGAGAATGATAACAGAACATTTTGAATTGTCAAAGGAAAAAAAATGGTGTCCTCAGACTGATAATACACATTTTCTATTAATTTATCTATTTGGAATGACATTTTATAGGAGCACTGCAGCACTAGAGCACATGAATAATTATCCTACAACTTATCTTCAACCCAGATAACAACAGCATATCCTTTGAGAGATTCTTCATCTCAGTATTATCATTATACCTTTTAATTTCTTGTGATTCTTCTTTTCTCTTGGTCTTACCATTGCTCAAGTCATCTCACCTGACATAAGTCATTGTCTGTTTTTACTGGAAAATACTGACAGCTCTCCTTGTTTTTGTCCATAGATACTTCTTTGCAGGGTTGGGAATTTTTGTCCTTGGTATCCTAGTTGGCTGGTTTACCCATACGTCTCCAAAACGTCCAACTATTCCCTCACCTGAAAGCTCGGACTTACTCGAAGAGCTGCTAAGAGGAATCAAAGCTGACAAGATAGACGCTCTCCAAAAGTAAGTTTGTATCTAATTTACAGTCACCTAACCTACATTCAGGACATAAGACTTGGTAAAACAGAGTAAATAATGGATAGCAACGAGGCAAATGCGGACTTTACTATAGGATTTAGAAGTTGTTCTTCAGGAGTGTCTTATTTCATAAAACTAAATTTTGAAATTTGTCAAGTGATAATGACATTTATTGAATAGAACATTGTAGGCATTTGAGTTAGTCATCTTTTGTACGGAGAAAAATAAGGTCACTAGTATCTTGCCTTTTTGTATTTTTTGGCACTAGTTGTCTTTTGTTGACAAGAAGCTGACAGCGAATGGTATTTGGTGGGGGGGCATGCAACACAGGCCGTATTTGAGTCCACTGGGACTCAAAAACAGGACAGTTGTGTTGAGGACTGAGGCCTCAACATGGGTCCCACACTGCAAAAAGAAAACTAAAAATAAGTCAAATTTTCTTGAAATGAATGTATTTACCCTTGATTTGAGCAGGTAAATAAGATTATTTGCCAATGGAATGAGTATTTCTACCCCTAAAATAAGATAATTAGATATACTGCACTTGAAATAAGATGATGGAGATGAATTGTTCCTATTTTAAGTGCTAAAATCTTATTCCATTGGCAAATAATCTTATTTACTTGCTCAAATCAATGGCAAATACATTAATTTCAAGAAAATTTTACTTGTTTTTAGTTCTATTTTTGCTGTGCATGCTCTACCCCTGGACCAGCGCTGTGTCTCAGCTTCTTGTAGTTTTGACAAAAGGGTCAGTGTTCAAAGGAAATATACAGTCATGATGAAAATAATATACACCCTCTTACACTCCCGTTGTTTAATGTGCTATGGAAAGAAAGGTCTGTCCTTAGCAGGCTTTAAAATTATTTAAGTCTCACCTTGCATGTACAGAAATATTCTACAGATCTGTGATTTATTAACAAAAGTAAACCAAATGGAAAAGTATGAAAAAATTCCACCTTGATGATTCAATAGGATCTGAGTGCAAGTGGCATTCAGGTGCTGCTTACAAATGCACGTGATTAGCTGACCTGAATTACATCCCTTAAAGTAGAAACTTGCAGCTTAAAGGTATGTTGGTGTTTGTGTTAACACAATCCTAGAAAGGAAAGAAATGAGCAATGACCTTTGATAGCCAGCGCTACCCACCAGTCTGGAAAGTGTTATCAGACCAAAAAATATTAACATGTGGAAAAGGCTGAAGATAGCTACTAGTCTAGTCTTCTTTTACTACTAGGAGTGGTAAAATTCACCCTAAGATCAGACCATACAATTGTCAGAAAAAATACAGCAACCCAGAGGCTCAATCTGAGACTCTACGTGGTTCAGTTGAGATGTTACATGTTAAAGGTGTTGACATTGCAAAGAGAAAAAGACAAAACATCCAAATCCAAAAGAAAAGCTAAAATGTATTAGATTGGTTTGGATTTGCAAAGTTGCATCTGGATGAACCACACACTTGTCAGTCAATGTTGTTTGGACAGCTAAAACCTGTAGAAATGCTGGGCTATAAGGCATGTTAAGTTAAACCCAAACACAAAATCAATGCTAACACCCAATACTAGCTCTGATGCATGGTGAAAGAGGTGTGGTGTGGTTATGGCTCGCTTATACCCATAGGGCCTAGCCATCTAACAGGCTAGAGTCAAATGTAAGGCCATCAGTCGGACACATTGAATCTAGTTGAGTTTGGATCATTAGCAGAACAGCAACCACAAACACTGTAGTAATTCCGCAGTTTATTGATTGAATAAGAAAATTTCCAAGTGTTGCTATATTCTAGTCAAATCTCAGACCTTCACCTATTTGAAATGCTGTAGCAATACTTTAATAAATCTGTGGATAAAATATGTCTGCACAATGTTTTAACTTAGGGTAGGGCAACACAGGGTTTCAGCGTGGCATTAAAAATCATTAAAAGTCATTAAAGGAAAATTTTTAAAATTAGGGCCTTAATTAGCATTAAAAGTCATTAAATGTGATTATCTGTGGCATTAAAAATGCCTTATTTTTTTTCTAAAAAAATACGTTCATCAAAACAGTTTCGTCAGATATATTGTAACAGATATGACTGATTCCGCGTGTTTGCGCGGAACTGCTTCGGGTTGATCGTAAAGCCGTATGTTTTTCCAATGTCCAGAAAAGGAGCTCGAGGCGAAGAAAGAGCTAGAGAATGGGAAAATGCAAATTTCAACAAAAGTGAGTGGAAAACGAGGAATTGGGGACATGGCTGCAGCCTGTCGATGGTAAAGATGACGAATGATTTTGCCGTGTTTGTAAAAAAAATTAAGCTTTGCACAATGTGTGTCAATGCTTTACATCTCACATGAAGTCGGACAGTGTAGTCCAGGGTGTACGTGGGTATATGGCATATACCCACTTATTTTTCAGTCAGAATTACGTATACGCACTTCTGGAGCGATATTTGTGTCTTTTGTTTGACGCGCAGTGAGGCAGGTATTCAGCGTTTAAACATCACTATCCTCGCCCTCGGTTCCGTGTCTGCCCGTGACCTGCTACTTCCACGCTCAACACCATTTGTGCACTCGCTCAGCAGTTTCTCCGCTCGCTTGACTCTGTCTGTGCGCTCGTGACTTCAAAAACTGTCCACCTCACCAGCTAATCACAGACAGGTTTCTTTCCATCCAATCAGAGTAGGGCTTGCAAATACTGCATTCAGATGGATTAAATGAAAATGCTGCAGCTTTTGGCAGAAATTACTGAACATAACGGTGGGATTGAAGAAAAAACAACAACCAATAAACAGTTTCATATTTTAGCCTAAAATATTTAGTTTAAAATAATTCCTTGAGTTACTAAGTGAGGTGTGAAAATTTCTTTTGTCCCTTTTCTTTCCAACTTCAGGGTGATGATGCAAAAGTTTCTTGTGATCATAATCATCATCGTTGTCATAATTTTTTTAAAGAGCACTTTAACAGGAGGTAAAACAAAATAACATCTAATAAAATGACTTGGGTAAAGACTCAACAATTTAAAACAACAACAACAATAATAATAAGCTGTTTAAATCCTTAAAAACAAACAGAAGTTCTTTAAACTGAACTCTAAGATAAACAGGCAACCAGTGAAGGGAGGCCGGGATCAGGTAATGTGCTTTATTTTATGTTTTTCCATTTAAAGGTGTGCAGCAGCATTTGAACCAGCTGCAGAAATTTCAGTGAGGACTGACCGATTCAGAGATAAAGAGAATTACACTAATCCAGCCATGATGAAATGAAGGCTTAGAGTAGTGTTTCCATATTTTTGCCTTGAAAGAATAGGTTTTACCTTTGTCTTGTTCCTTAAATGATAGAAATTACTTAACTGAGGTCCCTTTTTGACTGTCAAGTTTAAAATCACCGTTCATTTTAAAATCGAGGGGCTAAACATTCATTGTCAGGGTGTCTAAATCAACAGGATCAACAGTTATTTGGGTGTTTCAACTGGTATATTTGACAATTCATGATTTGCAAAGACAAAGAGATTTGAGTTTTGATGTTCTCCTCGTCATTATTTTCTATCTCTTTCTATAGATTATCTTTCTCATTCAATTAAGGACTTTCCATATGCCTTATCATCTAGGTCTATATTGAAAAACCTACAGTAAAGTAATGAAATGTTGATTCTGGATGTAGTGTAGGATTTCCTTCAATATAAACCAAAGAAAATTTTACATTACCTGCCAGAAGCTGGATAAAATCTTTAAAAAGGAGACAACAGTATTTTCACACCTCACGTAGTAGCTCAAGGAAATATTTTAATCTAAATGTTTTAGGCTAAATATTTTAGGCTAAAATGAGTAAACCCTAGTGATGGATTTTTGTGTAAACTAAATAGAGCGGCGTCACTTGCCATTGTTTCTAAAATTGCATTTTTCTGAGCTGCATCTAAAAGGGCAAACATTGAGAGTTTACCCACTTCTCCAGGGACCACTACACCACTGCAGACAGCCACAGATCAGCTGCAAGGGGCAGACAACAGCCAACAATGTCAAGTTAGTTTTCTGTAACCAACGCAGTCACGTCCGCATTAGCTACCGCAAACAGCACAGCAGCACCTGGAGCAAGCTTTACTGCTTTGATCCAATGCAACACTGCATTAAGAGGTGCTCTGTTGTCTGAACACAGCCATCAACAAGTACTCTCTCTCTCTCTCTCTCTCTCTCTCTCTCTCTCTCTCTCTCTCTCTCTCTCTCTCTCTCTTTCTCTCCTATATATAGGCAAGGCAAGGCAAGGCAAATTTATTTATATAGCACAATTCAGTACAAAGACAATGCAAAGTGCTTTACATGATTAAAATATAGCAAAATAAAACAGAATAAGAGCAAGTAGGAATAAAATATAGAAAGAAAATAGAACAAAAAAGTGGTGATTCAGTTAACTAGGACAGTTGAAGGCAATTTTAAACAAATGTGTTTTTAATCTTGATTTAAAAGAACTCAGGCTTTCCGCACTTTTACAGTTTTCTGGAAGTTTGTTCCAGATAATTGGAGCATAGGAACTAAATGCTGCTTCTCCGTGTTTAGTTCTGGTTCTAGGTATGCAGAGTAGGCTGGAGCCAGAAGACCTTAATGGTCTGGATGGTTTATACGCTGATAACAAGTCTGTGATGTATTTAGGAGCTAAGCCATTTAAGGATTTATAGACTAACAGAAGTATTTTAAAGTCTATTCTCTGAGATATAGGGAGCCAGTGTAAGGACTTTAGAACTGGGGTTATGTGCTCTACTTTCTTAGTCTTAGTGAGGACGCGGGCAGCAGCGTTCTGGATCAGCTGCAGCTGTCTGACCCACTTTTTAGGCAGACCTGTGAAAACACCGTTGCAGTAATCAATTCGACTAAAAATAAACGCATGGATTAGTTTTTCTAGATCCTGCTGAGACATCAGTCCTTTAATCCTAGAAATGTTCTTCAAGTGATAGAAAGCCAACCTTGTAACTGTCTTTAGATGCTTTTGAAGGTTCAGGTCTGAGTCCATCACTACACCCAGGTTGCGGGCCTGATTAGTGGTTTTTAGCTGAAGCGACTGAAGCTGTGTGCTAACTTTTGATCTTTCCTCTATTGGTCCAAATATTATTACTTCAGTTTTGTTTTTATTCAATTGGAGAAAATTTTGGCACATCCACGTATATATATATATATATATATATATATATATATATATATATATATATATATATATATATATATATATATAGGAGAGTCATGGATACTTGTTGATGCCATTAAAATTATTTCTACGAGCATTAAAAGAGCATAAAAAAAGCATTAAATTAGGGTTACTCATTCCTGTATAATCCCGGCAGCAATTTATGCGAAATAAACATCCTGGGCTCTCAACTTTCACACAATGATGGTATGACACACGCAGACACGCAACACATATTATTTCTCACACAAAAAACAACAAAGCTCATATGGGTTGCAGATCTTAAAATCTGTTTTATCCTGCCCAAGATAGGAAGAAAAGTAATGATATACAAAAGCTCTACTTATTGACGTCTTCTGCCAGCTGGGGATGGACTTCTGCGGTTGGATTTTTGGAGCTAACCGTGCATCTACTTGAGTCTCAAGATGGTATAGCTTTACTTCAGTTTAGGAAGCAAAAGTGATTAAAACAGTAGTTAGTTGACTGAAAAAAAAATAAAAAAACAATGTTGGCCATCTCCCTGGGAAAATCTCCATTAGATTTTCTGCCACCCGGGTCACAAACTGCTTTGATCCACCGGTCTTTGATCGCAAAGGGGTTGGAAATCAACCGGTTCCACATGGCTGGATTTAAAAGCTGCAGTGAGCTTTGTTCTTCACATGAATGAAACGGGTGAATGGAGAACTCACCCGGTACGTTTCTCAGAACCCTGTTAATTGTGCACGATGTACATCATACAGTAACAGCATGTAGTAAAGTCTGCACAAATCTTACAGACTGCATGGGGGGAGCTAAGACTGCTGGGAGATGTAGGCATAAATGTCTCCTTGCACATAGATCCAACAGTGGAATCACAAATATCAGGTTCAAGACATTGTTTCAAACCAAAGGATTGTGCAAAGTATGTGTATGAAGGTACCTGATACCTTGCTTTTTCACAGAACTGTGATGATCATTTCACAGATTCTCATCTCTTAGGTTTGCACAGTTTTATCTATTTTCTCACATTTATTTTTGAACACGTCAACAACACTCTCATTTTATAAACCCACACATGCTGCGCATTGATGGTAGTGCATTTGTTCCTGTCAACTGCTCCTAAAATTGGTCATCAAAGTTTATGATGAGAATTAAACTATTCCTACAGTAAAAAAAAAAAACAAAAAAAAAAAAACAACAGGTATAACTGTTTAACAGGTTCAACTATTGAGAGATGATGTACTACTAATATTTCGGCGGTCTGTGAACCACAGAGGGTTAGGACAGCTGGTCAAATGTGAGGGCACTATACAGCATGTTATCAGATAATATTGGAAAGAAAATATTGTCACCAATCCAGAATCTGAGCATGGGCTGTACTCGGATGTTCCAACATGATGATGATCCAAAACACAAGGCAAAGTCAACTGGATGCATAAATGCAGACACTTTTAAAATATTACTTAGCTGAGCCACCTTTTAATTCCATTTTAGCTATCAGTCCATTTTAGCTATCAGTCATCAAGTTTATTTGCTTGCCAAGCACTGATTTTCCTACCTTGCAAGGTTTTTCATATCTCTCAGTTTGTGAAGACATGTATTGTCCACAGCCCGTTTCAAGTTGATGTCTCAGATTTTATTTCAAATTTAATACTACTAAAAGTGTGCTTAGTCATTGCAAAACTTTATCATTATTTTATTGACTTGGATATATGGTTAGACTCACTGGGATGCGATAAAATAAAACCTTTTTTCACGTAAAGAGTTTGGTTAAAAACTGATTGCCATTTGAAACTTAATATTTTTCATGCATCTCAACAATATCCTCTGTAATATATGAAGAAAGGTAACCCTGAGTTAGGTTTCTGCCAGCAAAATATTTCATTGTGGGTATGATGATTTTTTGTAAGATTCTTTGTAAAATCTACCTTTTGGAATTGTAGCCCAAAGTTCAACTTTCCTTAGACCATAACATATTATTCATCGAAGAGAAGATTTCAGCCAGGTGTGGATGGTTCATAGTTAAAGAAGAGTGGCTTATTTTATTTTGTTCTGAAGTGATACTCACAACAGAGTGCTGTATATTTAATGTACTCTTCTCCTGACTGATATATCTGTACAACTAGATCCCTGAGAATCTTTGATAATGCTCAGTGAATCGTGGCTTTAGTTAATAAAATAGGGAATATGCACATTTCAGAATAATTGGACTAGGACAGTCTAACTTTATTTCATATTAATCAGATAAATTCTTATTATTTGTAGGTATGTCACACAAAAACATTGTGGTAAAATCAAATCAAACGGTATTTCAACAAAGATTTAGTTTACAGGTGATGAACTATATGCAACCCTGTTACTGCACCATTTTGTTATTTTATAAATATATATATATATATATATATATATATATATATATATATATATATATATATATATATATATTGAATAGATTTGCTTTTATCAGTTGTATTATATGACATGGACATTATTGCCAAAGGATTTGCTCACAAACCTTGACACACATATGGACTTAAGTGATGTGACATTCTTAATGCATATTGTGTAATACGCTGCCACCCCGGGCCTTTGCAGCAACACCAATTTAAAACGTTCCTGCAGGGCTTTTTAAGAGCTGAAGGAGTGTGTTCGTGGGTTTTTTGACCAGTCTTCCAGCAACATATTTGTGAGGTCAGACACCAACTATGTCTCAGAGTCTCAGCTTGGATTCACATTGGAATTTACGGACCACCTGGGAGAGACAACCTTCACAAATGTTTATTGAAACAGTCTGCATGCCAAGGTTCTGGAATTTATAAAGCTGTGACCATGGCAATATAGTGTTTTACATTAAAAATGGACACAGTTTAAAAATTTTTCATACTAAGTTCCATACTGTGAAACAAAAAAAAGTTTTATAAACTTTTGAAAGTCCCAGTAAATATTCTGTCTCTGGTAAAATTAGTTTACCTCTGTTGTTTCCATATATCATCACATGTAATGTCATGTGTTATCACAGATGTTAGCTAGTTGCAGTGGCATTCCAAAAAAGTTTAAAAAACAAAACAACTGGACTTTTTTCCGAAGTTTGAAGACGTTTCGCTTCCTATCCAGAAAGCTTGTCTGGAGTAATGTGGAGTTTCAAGCTTTATGGTACTACCCAGCAAAGGCCTTGTAACAACGACCTTAACGACTCCCCATTACTAAGGGAGTGGACCTGTTTCAGTCCAATTTGCATGTTATCTAAGCCATTACAAGGCCTTTGCTGGGTAGTACCATAAAGCTTGGAGCTCCACACTACTCTAGACATTTTGAATTGAGAAAGCTTTCTGGATGCGAAACGTCTCCAAACTTCAGAAAGAAGTCCAATTGTTTTTGTTTTTTAAACTTTTTTGGAATGACTATGACCTGGATGACTGAGAACCTTCACCAGCCTAGTGGCAGTGGCCAACTGAGAAACAAGAAGAGGAATTTATAAAGCTGTATGAAGGATGTTCTGAATACTGAAAGCCCTCAGATACTAAGTTAAAGAAATAATGAGGTTGGAACATAATTAAACAGCTCTGGTTGACTAAACAGGAGAGATATTTATGTAAAAATGAATTCCTGTTTGTATTGTAGGATAATTTCATGCTGATAAATTAATATATTTACATGGATAGATCTATATACTTAGTCAAGAACAATCAGTGTGTACTGATTGGAACAGAGAAAGTCTTTTCACAGATAAATGACTTCAGCTGCTGCCTATTATGTTATGTTTCCAATCAGCCTTCTTCCTCAGCCAGATGCTGTTTTCACTTTTTGTATAAATCGAAGAGAATCACAGCAGGTTTTTATTTTCCAATTTGTCACCAAAGACATTTTTTGCAACCATTTTCCCCCCTTTCATTTCAAAGAGGTATAAAAATGCAGAGCTTCTTTAAAATTCAGCTCATAAATGCTTAATTCATTCCAAAGGGAAATAAGATGTTGTTGTAACTCAGATTTTGCAGGTTCCTTCAAAGAGTTGTAGATTCTGATGGCTAGGGGCATGAAGGATCTTCTTCTGAACCACCTCCACTTCTTCTCCCATGGTGGACCTTCTGTTTCACCTCTTCCTGGTTCTCCTAAAATCTTCAATTGTCTGCTTTGTTTTATGCACATTTAACATGAGATGATTAGTCCCATACCATGACGCAAAACGGTCCGCCAGCTCCCTGTACTCAGCTTGTTGTCCATCTCTGATACTTCTCATGACTGCAGAACCATCTGGGTACTTCTGCAGAAGATTAGGTACAAATCCTTTAAAGATTGCTTTTCATTACCGATACTTTGACTCATCAAATACTAATGACTCCTGCTAATTCTAAATTTATAAAGCCAGGAATGTTCTGGTGGATGTCCCTCTTTTTCTTGAACGGATTTGATTGATAATGTGTAGAACTAAGCCAAAAGTGCTACACTTTATCTATCTGGCTTGCCAGTTTATAAATACACATATAGCCTAGGTTCCCAACTAGGTAGATTATCTCATTTAAGTCACCTAATCACCTACATATATCCAACAGCTGTTCAATACATGTAAAATAAATGATTATGTTATAGCACTCAATGTACCTTAGCTTTATAACAGGGATGGAAAAACACTCGCTCAGTTTAACTCCTGGTCATCCCAACTACTGACTTCAATGTTATTATTGTCCAAAAAATGCTCCACATATCCTAAAACATGTAGAGCTTATTTTTGTTATGTAGCTTATCTTTACTAATGCAAAAATAGAGTTGCTCCCCTTAATCATCGCACTCTTAGACCAAATGTTTCCTTTTTCCTTTAAAGGCTACACACCGTTTAAACTAAAATAAATAATTTAAGGTCTTACATTTTAAGATATAGCAACATTTTCTGGGTATACACTGAATAACTCTTTACCAGTGATTAGATTATTTCAAAACCTGTGAATGTTCCCACATACAATGAAACAAAGACTCTTTCTGATGTTTATATTCAAAACTGGTGTCAAAAATGTTTGGATTAATGGTGTGCAACATAGGAGAAGTAATGTATAGTCTACTTAATTGTTTGTATTTTATTATTTAGAATTTGTGTTTGAGCTAAAAGACAGGCCTTTGACCATTCTTCTCATTGCATTCTCCACTGGTTTATTCTTCATGTTGAAATCAGGGTTGTTGTTTTTCGGTCTAGTGGCCACAGGAAGTTTGTGAGATGACTACACAAACATTAAAACCACACTGTAAAGCATGGAAGCTCAGGCATCATGGTATCGGGATGTTTCTCAAGAGATGGTGTCAAACAGGGAATTATGTATCAATTTGAATGTATCACAGTAATTCAAAATTACATGCAGCCTTTTCTAAAAGATGAAATACCCTCAAAATGGGTGTTTTAACAAAACAAATTTGCTGGTAAGTGAATGCCATCTTGCTTCCAGACCAAGAAGTGAAATGTTATGAGTGACCAGCCCAATCCCCTGATCTTAAATCAATGGAAAACTTCATTGCTTCTGAGTCAAAATTCAGAAATTATAGTCCAGTTGTCCATTCATCCAGCACAGATGTAAGGCAGTTCCGAGAAACAACCTGTCTAATTTGATGCCAGAAGCAAGCCTGATTTAATCAGATCCATCAAGCAATTAGGATACCATTTTTAGATATTCTTTATGTGGAGCAAAGCTTCCCTGGCACACAAAGGTAATCAGGAGCATTGTACCAATAATCCCAGTGCTTTACCAAGTAAGGTATCGATCAAGATGGTATAGTATAGTAAAGCTGTGACCACCCGCCAATGTGAGATGTTCCTGGGTGAGGAATCTCTGTTTGAGACTGGCTTTATTTGAACAGAGGATTTATCTCTACCAGGCCTATACCAAAAATTATAGCTCTTGTACAGCCAATCTGGTGGGATTGAAGCAGTATCAGAAGAATACCCAAAATTGAATAGACACAGTCCCTCTTTATAGGCTTGGAGACACACACACACACACACCATTTACTCATATTTGGTAATCCCCAGCGTAGATCTGTACGTGCAATGTGCTTCAGTCAGCCTCCATTCTCAGGAGAATAATCCTATTGCAAAATACCAGGTTTACTACATGCTTTGTTTGGATAAACGATGTATTTCCAAGAGGTTTTAAGATGTACCGTGTTTAGGCAAAGGGTTTTGTCTGTTAAACGCAGCCAGACATCTGCTTCCCTATGCGGACACATGCTCCTAGTTCAGGTCAAACTTCAGATGAACCAAATAAGGGATGAAAACATGTGGACCCATCATTTATGTAACTTGTAATTTATGAAACTACGATGGCTTTCTATTTGCAAATTATGTAGAAATCCAGGACTTTATCGTTGTATACATGTTGCGAAAACATTATTTTCGAACAAAAACTAACCTTTGTTCATCATTTGTCTTCCCGACATTCTGACATGGTTGTGTTGCCTTTGTGTTCCAAACAACTATTTCATGTTAGCACTGTGTATAGTAGTTCTGATTGGAAAATTATCTTTCTTGATAACTGTGTTACATATTAATGTGGACCACACTGAACTTCACCTGTGGTAATGTCTAAAAATCATGTTGCTGTCTGTGCACATTCTTTCCAGCTAAACTGACATTTAAGATTAAAATGCATGCTGCCATCATTTACCCATCCACTATCTATACCTGCTTGTCCATGAAGAGTTGCAGGAGCCTGTTGCCTCCCTCCCATGGTCATTAGCAAAAGGCAGGGGACACCCTAGACAGGTTGACACTCCATCACAACATTTTTTATATTATTACTGCAATAAGACAACTGAAAATGAATGAAAATAGGCTTTTTATTGTTTGCACAGATAGGTTAGCGTTAAAGGAATAGTGTTAAATATCATACAATTGTTTCATATGCATTTAATATGTGTATATATTTCAGGAGGACGCTGACAGCAGAAAAAATCAGATGGAAAAAAGTGGCTGTGCAGCAAAAATCATTTTCAAGCATAACTACTACATACAGTTGTGAGAAAGTTGTTTATTGATGGCGTAGCTTCAATAATAATGCTTTTGATATGTGGGTATTTGTGTGTTTTAGAGGTGCCGGTTTAAAAAACACACAGTAAGCATTAGCTCATTAGCTCACACTCAGGGCTTGAGAAGAAAGGAGAGATGTGATTTAATCGGGTAACTGTTTTGTAAGTCTTCAAATTTTCAGGCTGTTTTTGCCTGAAGGCTACACATTCACTGCCCTCAGCCTGCACCCTGGGAACAACTTATGCACAGTGATATAAAAGGACAGTGGAAAACAGAACAAGGGAAGGGTAAGTGATGAGAGAGAAAGTTTGCATTTGGACCATTATAATACTATTATCATTTTTTTTATCTTACTAATGGATCCTAATGTGGTTTTAATTTTGCTTTAAGTAGCATGGAGAAATAGGAAGGATTATACAAAGACAAATTAGGCCAAATGTGATTGATTTGCTGTATTTAGGTAATTGGTATTTTGAAGCAGGTTGGTACCAGTAAAGACAAGACGATATGGCTTCATCAAGTCATCATTAGGCAAGGAAATACATTAATAATTATTTGGAACGTTTGATGGGAAACATCAGGAGATAGTATGTGGGAGGTATGCAAGGAGGGATTACGGGTGTGCTGTGTAGGACATGGGTTATGCTTTAGGAACATGTTTTAATACAGCAAACATGTTTTCTACATCACAATGTACATGTACTTTGACCACCTGTCTAAGAGAGAGTTGGTCATCCATGTGCTGCTAAAACAGCCCTGGTCCATCAAGGCATGGACTCCACTAGACCCCTGAACGTTTGCAGGGATATCTAACACTGGGATGTTTGAAGATTGTTTTAACTCCTTTAAGGTGAAACTCTATGAATTAATTGAACTTGTTTCCACGTAGTTGGTGCACAAGCACCCTGCCATCCATGTATTCTAAAAGTAAACTGGATTTATTAAGCCAGGCCACTTTCTTGCATTGTTCCATGGTCCATTTGTGGTGCCCATCTGCATTGCTGGTGCTTGAATAGGTTACCCAAAGTAAGTTGGGGCTATGCAACCCCATACACAACTAACTACAATGCACTGGGTGTCTTGACACCTTTTTGCAAAACAAGCATTAACTTTAGCTATTTGAGGGACAGAATCTCCTCTGTTTGACCGAACTAGCTTTTTTTCCCTTCCTACATGCATCTGTGAGCTTTGGCTACATAAGACCTATCAGCCATTATTCCTTCCTTTGAACAGACTGGCTGCTTGCAAAGCAGGCACACCGTATGAAAGGTTTAGTTTAGAAGTTACCCATGGCCCACTTTGGTAGCCTTCCCAATTTGGGCATAATCAAATTAGTTAAAATTCCTACAATTGACCTTTTTTGTACTTCTAACACATCAAGTTTGAGGACGGAATGTTCATCTGCTGCTTTATATAAACCTGCCACTTGGCCGCAGGTGTCATGATAAAGAAACAGTTATTCACTTCATCTGGCAGTGATCGTCGCATTATGCTTGATCGGTTGAAATTCACAGTGTAGTAGATATAGGGCTTTTCCACAATTGAAATCTGGTCCTTTGTTGTAATCTCTTCATATAAGAGGAGGCGCTGTTGAGCTCCTGAGAATGTGGTAAGACGTATTGCACCACTTCCTGTTTTCTGTTGCTGTGGACTGTGGTTTGGTGTTCCAGACTCTCAGTTTTATCTTAAATCTCTTTGCTGTGACATCTCTCTGTTTCTAATACATAAGCACATTTAAAACACATTCTCTGTTGCTACATAACAGAGATTAGCTTTACATAGCGATCCCCCAGTAGTACCCAAGCAGCAGGGTAACCAGGCCAGTTGGGTGACAAAACACAGGAAGCATAGCTCTAGATTCAAGGCCCAAGGTCTCAACCAACCCATCTGTGTTTCTAACAGATTTTCCCCACTCAGCGACACACCCGCTGAGAAGCCGACTCTGATAATTGGCAGCTCTGTAGTCAGAAACGTGGCATTAGAGACAACAGGGACCGTTATCAATTGCCTGCCAGGGGACAGAACAGGCAACATCAAATCCTACCTGAAACTGCTGGCTTTTGTTGATTGTGTCACTTCCTCATTGTTTTTTGCATTAGACAACATAGCCCCCTTGAAAAAGAAGGTGATTGTTTACTGGAAGCTGGCTCCCTTGGTTTAATTTAGAGCATTCTTTGAAGCACAACGTTAGGAAATTGGTGTTTCTTTTAATCTTTAATATCATTTTCCTTGTCTCTGCAAGGCAGTGATGTCTTCATGAAAACCTTTGGACAATTCTTTTGACTTAATAACTTATTTTGAACATAAAATGAAACATTGCCATCAACAGCCAAGGTATTCTACGTATTTCATCTCAAGCACACTTTAAGCAGCCAGTTAGTTCTTGAATGTTTGCATAAAAACGTGCAGATGTGTGCTTGTAAATTAAATTCTTTATCACATCATGGCAAAATCTGACAGGAAATGTTTTATTTTTGTTGGCTCAAATGGCTTAGCTCAGGATATGATTATTTTCACATTTTTAATGGATGATAAATAAGAAAATCTTAATTTCAGAAATAGCAAATATGGGCAGGATAATAAGGAAGAAGTGTTAGCACTAAGTTGAAACTTAATTAAAATCAGATAAAGTTTGTCATAAAAAAGCTTCACTAAGTAAATAACACTGGCCTACCACCTTAAATTAGTTTTTCAAACTTCTGTTAACAGCGATTCATGACTGTCCACAAAACATTTATAACCCTTGCTTATAAATAATGTTTTGTTTCATTTGAGTAAAACTAGTGGATCATGGCCAGCTTTAGATTTATACAGCTGATTAAGTTCTTCCATTATACCTTAGGTTTGCACTGGATCTACATGCAGTAATTGCTTAAAGATAATTTTACGTTTCTCTTTTTTACCTATCTGCATCTAGCCAGAGTTGCTACTTTACAACTGCACTATAACAACCAAACACTGATAAACAAACTTGCTTTTCATGTATTGTCATCAGTTAAACTCATCAGATATCTACAACATAAGCAGACAGAAACAAAATGTTTTTATTAAGAAAAATGTTTAGCAGAGTAAGATAAGATAAGAAAAGATAGGCTTTATTGATCTTACATTGGAGAAATTCACTTGTCACATCGGCTCAGTAATCAATAATCAAAAGAAGGTGCCAAAATGAGGAAAAGGTGCATCTGGTATATATAGTGTGTCCATATATATATATATATATATATATATATATATATATATATATATATATATATATATATATATATATATATATATATCCATATAAAACGGATGGAGCAAGAACACATCCATGTGTGTCCATGGCGGGACATGGCTATCATTCAAAGTCACTCGCCTTAAAGTGTTACTCACCCCTGTACTAGAGCCTTACTCCAACCCAATCTCATGTTTGAAAAATCTGAATTCCAAGCTAATAAATCACTAACCTGAAAATTGATAGAAGGACCGCAAAACTCACTATTCAAACCTACTATGGAGGCACAAAACAGAGCTGCTTTTATACCCCACAGCGGCAAAGCTACTAACACATCACTTTGTCCAACTGACATCACAAAAACCTTTTTCTTAGATTTTACAGCACCAGTGGCTCATTTTTCATACAGTAGTATGAATACACCCCAGTTTCTGTGCATGTTTTTGTTTCTGCACTTACTGAGGTGTAATGTGTAATATGAGTATTTTATGTTTATTTACTTTTTTGTATTTTATGGTGGCAGTTTTTATTTGATGTTATCTTTTTAGCACAAGTAGTCCAAGACCAATTTCACCTATAAGGACAATAAAGTATAATCTAATCAAATGTGCCACACTGACGGTTTTATATATATATAAATCTTGTTATATTTTTTCTTTTCTTTGTTTTTTACGTGTCCTGTCAGCCTGTGGAGCTTGAAGCTACCCTTGAAGCAACAATTAAACCTTGTTGTCAGTTGAACCTCGTCATCTTTCAATAGTAAGACTTTGTAACCTAATATGCAATCTCAAATGTTTAGTAGTTGCGGTGGCTTCCAGTTGCCCATGTTGAGTTTCAAAGAATATAGCACCACTATATGCCATGGCCATGGGAAGTACATGTTTTTCAATCTTCTAATGTAGCCGTGTAAACTGGAATTGTTACTAGAATTTTGTCATGTAAATATGTTAACAAAGGATCAAAAGCCGGGAGTCCTAATTTTCCTAACTAAATGATACCTGCAGGTACGCACGCTGACAGGGGGGAACTAACGGGTCAAAACTGACACTCTGACCATTAAAATACAAATAGGGGTAATTTTTCAGAAAATCTTTGTGTGAAAGATATTTAATATTAGAGTAACTAAATATAGATATATATTTCTGCATTAGGTATACGTAATATGTTTTCTTTATAAGGGACCATTAGAACTTCCCCCCACCCCAACATAAAATGGTTTGACCATTAGGACAACGGCTGGCTGCAACTTTGAAAGTTCCTTCCGCTGCAATCACAGGTGCACAGAAAGAAAAGAGAAAAAGAGAAGATGTCACCTAAGGCTTGAGGGAGTAAATATTTTTTTTAAAACTGAGGATGAGTCAGGAACAGGTCCAGGGACGGAATTGCAGAGGAATGATGCCCATCCTGATCCAGGTAAGAAGCAATGCGTTTATCAATGTGAATTTAAAGTATAGCATCTGCTAGCTAGTGTAAGGGGGAAAACACTTTTTCTTTTCCAGAAATACATAAGCTTCGCGCCAAAAGAGCAGAAAGCAGAGAGAGGGCAGAGGTCCAGGTACAGTCTGAAAGACAGAGCGGAGCAGGAGAGCAGCTGAGGCGGGTAGCTGGGGGGGGGGGGGGGGGGGGGCAGTGTGTGTTTGAGGAGGAGGCAGAGAGAGCCATCCCTTGCAATAACAGAGACAGTGCAGGTGGAGGGGCTTACTGTCCAATCGGATAGTCTGAGCATAGTCGCTCAGAGATGGATCACACCGTTAATTTCAATGATCCCGCGTTATGGCCAACAAAAATTACTGATTCTGATCGAATGAATGTTGTGCGTTTATTGGCAAAAAGGAAGCCTTTCTCAGAGATGGCAAATGAACCGCCAGCAGATTCAGAGGGCAGAGAATCCGAAAAGTATCTAACATATTCTACCTCCTGCAATGGAAGGGAAAAAATTGTTAGGGACTGGCTAATATACAGCAGGGCAAAAAGGTCCATATTTTGGCTGCCATGCTTGCTGCTCTCCTATGAAGAAAATATTAACTAGTGCACTAAATTCAATAGATGGGTTGGAAATATCCAATATAAAATACAGAGATTTCAATGGCATGAAGTATAGGTTGACTTTTCATGGTGTGTGTGTGTGTGTGTGTGTGTGTGTGTGTGTGTGTGTGTGTGTGTGTGTGTGTGTGTGTGTGTGCCTGCGTGCGTGCGTGCGTGCGTGTGTGTGTGTGTGTGTGGTGGCGGCAGGTGTAGAGGGGGGGCCCAAAAAGACTCTGTTGTCCAAGACCTTAGCAAAGCTGTCAGCTGGCCTGCCTGCAAGTGTATCTATTAGTAGCTTTACCACTTCCTGTTGGTTAACTAAGCCTGGTTTATCACTTAGTATACACCCCGTTTGCCTGCACATTGGTTGTGTACAATTCTTAAAGGTATACTATGCAACCGGGGTTGATTTTCCAGCGAGGCTTCCCCCAGAGGGCGAAAGTAAAAGTGCACTGTCATAAAGATGCTCAGCTGTTCTGGTTTCTCCGTCAAGCCAGGCGCGGTTGTTTTGAGCTTAGCAGACAGGCGAACGCAACTAAAAGTCAAAAAAACGGCAGTACAAACAATGACTAACACAGTGAAAGTATGAACATCAGGCTTCCCACAGCGCTATCTTGGCGAGGTGGCCGCGGCGGCCGCAGCGGCGGTAGCGTCTCGCCAACATTAAAAAAAAATACAAATAAAATAATAATAATAATAAAACTCGATATGCTTGCATGTTTATATGAGGTTAACACGCGGTTCTTTGTTGCTGCGCGTGCATATAGTGAATGGCAGGGCAAAAACACATGGAGTTCTCGCCATAAAGCAAGACCGACTCTCGCGGTCTTGCACGAGACTTCTGAGCCTGTGAGTGCGGGCCGAGGGCTCCTCCCCCACAGACCACCAGGGCGGCCGAGAAAACCTTTGTTCGACCTGAAATGACTCATTTAATCATCCAAAACGGTATGGAACACATTAATTAACTGAAAAATGTTGCATAGTATGCCTTTAAAGTGTATAGCAGTGACCTTACTTGAAGAAGAAAAACTGAAAGCTTACAAAAAGGTCTAAATTTGGTCTAAATTTCTCCTGCACTTGGTTGTTTATATTATTTTAAGTGAATTTGACTTTAAAACTTTACCAAAATCTAAAAAATGTCATTCAAACTGCAATTGCTTTGTTTTACTTTTTACTTATACTTTTCATTACATTACTTGAGTACATCTATTTTTACAGTAATTTTCATACTTAAGTACAAGACATTTTAGATACTTTAAGACTTTAAATCATGTAACATTTCAGTCAGTGACTTGGACTTTTACCAAAGTCATACTTTGGAGAGGTACCGATACTTTTACTTGACTCTGAGATTTCAGTGCTTCTCATCATTGCATACTTAGAGAAGTCTTTAATCACACTGGGGGCTGAAGATTGGGATCACACTATTCATAATACATAAACCTATTTTTTTAAAATGGAGTGAATGGTAAATGGCTTGTACTTGTATAGCGCTTTAACTAGTCTTGACGACCTCCAAAGCGCTTCACACTACAGTTCAGTCATTCACCCATTCACACACACACACACACATTCACACCCTGACGGTGGTGAGCTATGTAAGTAGCTACAGCTGCCCTGGGGCACACTGACAGAGGCGAGGCTGCCATACAACGGCGCCACCGGGCCCTCTGACCAGGTAATGCGGGTGAAGTGTCTTGCCCAAGGACACAACGACAGAGACAGTCAGTGCGGGGGATCGAACTGGCAACCCGCCAATTGCAAGATGAACTCCCTAACCTCTGTGCCACATCGCCCCATGTGCTGGATACTGTCTTGTCACAACTCTCTTTGAAACCTGTATTATTACACATATGATAAAAAAACAAGAAGTTGGCAGAGTTTCACTGTACTCAGAGTTTGATTCTTAAAGCCAAAATTGGCCATCTATTAGAAGGGAGATGTGAATTTTTATTTTTTCAATACAAATAGCACAGACATCATTTCAAATGATTTGTGCTTCATGCACAGGTCATTTGATGAGTATCTGTCTGAATGTGCATTGATATAGATATCCAATTGCAAATCCACACATTTGCCAATTTACATCTAAATGACACGACGATGGCCAAACCTCACTGTATGAATGTTTGTGATATTTAAATTTGAAGCAGAACCTTTGTAATATGACAGCTGAACCAATAACACTGTGCTTGATGTTTCCTATCAGATGGTGAGCTGCACTATAATGATCAACAAATGAAACCTTCAAATAAAGAAACAGAAAATCTTTTTGGTTTTTTACAAAACAATTTTTTTTATATTTTTATAAAGTCTTCCCAGATTATGGGGTGGAGAGTAAAATACATGTAGAGGGGAATGATGAAACTAGGAACGGTCAGCTCTTGGCAGTGAGTAAATACATAGAGAGGGAGTACATATCTTTGACAATCATTTGAAGCACTATGCTGTTAGGGGGTAAAATGGCTAAGGTAGCCACATCAATGGCAGAAGGTTACAGGATCAAGTGATAGAACTGAAAGGCAAAGATAAACTTTGTTGACTTGTTTTGGGGGTTTGCCTTGGAAACTGCAAAACCTACAATGAAGGATTAACTCTATCATGATTCATGAAGTATCGAGTGCACTTTAACAGACATTGCAAAGATATTTAGTGCCCTTTCCTAAATGGAGCTAGTTTTGAGAAGTACTGTTTTCTAGTGATGCAAAACAGTTTTTGTGTGGCTGAATGGCCTAATCACAAAAATGTAATTATTTTCCCAGATATCTAGCCTTTTTCTGCTTTCCTTTCCTTTTATTTCCTCTGCATTGAAAATTAATGAAATATCTAGCCGGACCGCGGCCTTCCATGTCGACTGTCCTTCTTCCATTGAAACAGCAAGACTTCGTCTGCCATTTTCCACATATTCTATGTATCTGCCATAGTCCACATATTTCCTGTTTCCGTGGCCATGGGGGTTATGGGAGCTACAGTTGTGGGAAAGAAACTATTTATTAGTCTATTTGTCTTTGATTTGGTTCTCCAGAACCTTCTATCATAACGTAATAGTTCAAACATGATATGGCCAGTAAGTGGTGAGATCAGGTTCCGGTTAGTGGGAAAAACAAACGCCAACCGGCTGCTGACCCAGCAGCCACTGTCGGCTGCCAGCTGTGCTATACTGCTATGATAACATCAAAGCACATTTAAAAGTTGGCTCATTCTGGCCCTGAGGAGTACCGGGAGTGAGGAAGGAAGATGTGTATTTTCCCCTTCTAACCAGCTGTGGCTGGTCTGTGAAGGAATCTATTACCCATGAACAAGTCATGGAGTTTGGAGACCAGCTTGTGTAGGATGTTGGTGCTAAATCTGGAGCTGGAATCCAAAAAAAACATCCTCAAAAAATGTTAGGTGTCTCTGAGTGTGATGGCATTCTTCTTGGAGTGTTTTTTTCCAGTAAATTTAATGTTCATCCAGGTCAAGTAGGAAGAAATTTTTCATGTATGTAAGCACCAGCCTCTCAAAACATTTTACAGCAACTGCTATCAGAGCTACAGGAAGGTAGTTGTTCAAGCCTGTCACAACACCTGTTTTGGGTACCTGGATAATGGAGGAAGTTTTGAGACATACTAGCACAACTGCTTGTTATGATAGGTTAAATATATTGGACAACCCTCCAGAGAACTGGATCTCACGTGAAGCTGCTCCAGTACTTGCATTGACTCATTCCTGTCTTGTCACTTTCCTCCCTTTAGAAGTTGAAAAACAATCATAAGACCCACAAAATGTTGTTTCATTTTCCCAATGGGCCACCTCTCCTCTATGTTTCATGAATTGCAGCTTGATGGAATTTGTGCAACCCCTCAGGCAAACAGTTAGTCAGGCGGACAAACAAACGACTGTGATTACATATCGCCGCCTCGCTTCATTTCTTTACAGATTGGAAAAAAAAAGATTCAAAGAGAAGGATGATGTTTTTGCTGAGAGTATAAGACTGCTGCTAAATTAACACTTTGCTTCATTCTGATGATACACATTCTAGAATATCTGGTCGCAAACTGTTAGAAAAGAGTGAGACATTATTAGGTCCATCTTGATGGTGTTTGCGTTAAATATGTGTATGTTCAGGTACTTCCCCTCATCTTTGAAATTGTTGTGAGATTCAATGAAACTTTTGTATTTCAACACTGTCATGGTTTTTAAGTGTTTGGCCCACATGCAGACACAGACGGAAGCAGGAACAGTTTTAAGATGTTTATTTAGGCTCAACAAAGGGAAAGCACATGATGTGTGAAGCAAACGAGGTCGGAACGTCAGAGCTGGAATGGCTGCGGGAAGAAAGAGGATATTTTACTAAGGAACGAACCAGGGGGAAATCTTCCAGAAGTTGTGCCGCTTACCGTTTGGACGGGGAGACCTATCCGGAGGGGATGAGTGAAAAAAGAACTCTGCGATCATAACTTTCTGATGGGAGGTGGTGGTTGAGTGACAGGAGGGCTGGCGGATGTAATACAGGTGGGGGGCCCGAACAGCACCACTGCGGTGGCAGGCAGGAGGAGCAGTTGGAAGAACCGGAGTGTGACTGTTGAACCAGGTGAATCCAGGAAGGGGGTTTTCACGCCCGGCTTGGTACTACCAAGTGAGTATGAGTGGAGATGCCAGAGCAAAATCTGAGCGGCGAGGATTCGGACGACTGGTCCTCAGAGCACGGAGCCAACACAGGTGAGTAAACCCAAACACAACAAACTGGAGAAGACAGGAGGCAGGATTAGTCCAAAAACAGGATTTCCAAAAACTCACAGGTACGATGTTCGGGAGGCAGATCAGTGGCCTAGGCATACCATGACGGGCTAACACTCTGGTGTCTTCCAGCTGTCTGTGCACTCCTTTTAAGCCAGAGATGAGGGTTTCCAAATGAGCCGCAGGTGTGGGCCACGCCCACCCGACAATTGCAGCCACCTGTGAAGCAGAGTTAGAGAGCACGGAAAACATAGAACCCTGACAAACACATAGTTTGAAAAATATATTTACCCAATCTTTCATGCTATTTAATTTTCCTTACAATAATGTTCAATGTGTAGGTACAACTGAAAAAAACTGTATATCATGCAATAATTAATAAAAATATTGGGTCACCTATATCAGAAAGTGAACTCATATATTGTAAAGATTAGTTGCACAGAGTGAAATATGTCAAGCCTTTATTTCCTTTATTTTCTGGTGATTATGGCATACAGATAATCCATCCATTGTTTATACACACTTATGCCATATTATCTATTAATAATTGCACGGTATGTTTCCCCTTCTGATAAGTCTTTATCCTCTGTTGTGCTGCTTAACCTTGAATTTAGCTTTTATTAGGGTGGTCTCTAGTAATGTCATTCTTCTGTGGGTGTTTTTTTGTTTTGTTTTGAGTCTGTGTTATATGCAGTCAGAGCCAACATCTCACCAAAACTTTGCTATGAATGCAACAATGATGCTTATCCATGCAGGGTTGTTGGAGGGGGGGGGGCTGCTATCTGCAGGGGTCATTAGGTGAGAGTTGGGATCCTCCCTGGACAAGTCGCTTGTCCATCACAATGCCATACAGATGATGATAATGGTAAATGGTAATGGTAAATGGCTTGTACTTGTATAGCACTTTATCTAGTCTGACGACCCCCAAAGCACTTTACACTACATATTGCAGCAAAACAAACATCTATTTTAAGGCTTTTAAAACAAAATAAATTAGGTTTACAACAATTAGGTTTAATCCAGTTTGGTATAGCATCACTCTTTTAATATAACCTAGTTTAATTAAATTCAGTTAAGTTCATCCATCCATTGTCAAAACAGCTTACTATTTCAGAGTAACAGGAGGTTGATGCCTATGTCTAGCAGTTGTTGGACCAACACAAAGACATACGGGACAACCATGGATGCATACAATCCCTCACTCTTTTTAAAGAGACCAATTACCCAAAATGCATGTTTTTGGGAATGTGTGGAAGCTAAATACCCGGAATGAATCCTTGCATTCATTGAGAACATGCCAACTCCATACAAAAACACCACAGGCAGGGATTTATAGCCAGGGCCTTCTTGCTGCAAGACAGCAGGGCTAGTAAAATTGCTACCGTTGAGCCTATGTGTTATTCAGCTTAATACAATTCAGTAAACACAGTTGTATTCTGATTCAACAGCTCACATCAGTGCACTCATAATAAAAACAAAGTCACATTAAGCATGTCATGCATTTGCCACTGGAGAAAAATTGAGTCATGGAAAACAAGTAGATTGTATTGAACGTTGACTTTGCTGCAATCCTCGGTCCTGAGCAAGCAAAGGCCAAAGCAAAAACTAGAAAATGTTCTTAATTTGTGTGCCTCCAGGAAACCTTGTAGCAACTAAGATGTGACCTTTTTAGTAGGATGTACTGTGCTCAGGCATTACAAGTTTCACTATAAGATAGGATTTAATCACTTTTACTTTGACAAGCATATGGCACATTGCAATCAATTGAACTCTTCAAGGATGTGCAACTGTCAAAGGATTCTTGGAAGGCAGAACCATTTGAAAGCGATGACAATCAAACATGGTTTGCACTCACATATCTGGTATCAACTTCTTCTGTGCGTGCGTGCGTGCGTGCGTGCGTGCGTGCATGCGTGCGTGCGTGCGTGCATGCGTGCGTGCGTGTGTGGTGGACCTGCACCTTTTTCAGAGATGATCAAATCCAGCCATGGACTTTTCTTAAAAGCTGCCTAATGCTTTTGAAATGTCTGTCTCCTCCCTGGGCAACCCTTAAAGCAAATTGTAAGAAATAAAAAAAGTATGCTTCTTGAAACTAAATGATTGCATATGAAATAAAAATGTTCTTTGGATTTCACTCTATTATCACTTGAAATTTAATCAAATTTATATGGTATTTTTATCAATTTGGGCTACTTTAAGTAAGGATTGATAGAGACCTCTACTGTTGCCTGTGGGTGTTTCATGTCCATTGAGACAATATGGCTCAGTGGAAAGAGTCTTGCAATACAAGAGTTGTTGGTTTGAAACCCTAGTCATTAACCCTTCCTCCTCCCACATGTCAATGTGCCCCTGAGCAAAACACTTAGCCTTAAGTTGCCTGCCGATATGTGTGTCATATAAATGTGTGTGCAAAATATTTGGATGAATGTGGCTTTAGTGTAAAACGCTTTGAGTAGCCAGTATTACTGGAAAAGGACTATATAAATTCAGTCATAAATTTAGTCCATTTACCATTTTTATTATATGGCCCAGTTTCTAGGTTAATTTACACCATATATGTAATTAACTGGTTTGGTGAAAGTATTTATGCCAAGTGCCATGTTCTGACATCTACTGTTTACCCAGTCACAGGCAGCACCTCTCTTTTCGTAGAGCATCTTTTTATTATTCTCATTAGCAATCCTACAATTGCTGGCCAGAAACGTTTAAATATATAATATATGTTTGCTGAATCTAAACCAAGGGTTCACAGTAATTGAATGCTGACTTTCAGGAAAAGCCCTACACTCAAGACTCGTGCATAAAAGCCTGAGTTTCCACTGCACCATGCTTTGATTTTAAATACAGTCGTGAAGAAAATAGGACATCCAATCAGCGCTTGTGTCAATGCAATTTTAAAAAAATACTGGACAAATCAAATAATCCAAATGTATAATAAAACCTGAACAAAATATGTTTTAAAAATGCCTAACTTGTCATAAAAACAAATCGATTGCACATGATTAGAGCATTATTACTCAGCATTTAGAAATATGTTCTCCCTGTTTAAACCAGACATTTAATCTAATGTGTCTCCTGACTGATGTAGTAAAAACACCATTGAAAGTGCTGTGAGCACTTTGAAAAACCAGTGAGCAACAAAAAAAGGTCTGAAAAGAGAAATCTGCTACAATCAGTTATTTTCAAATTGAAATACTGCATCTGTTGCTGTTTGTATATATAGTAGGGCTGCCACTAACAATTATTTTAATATCCGATTAATCAGTCGATAATTTTTTGATTAATCGATGCATTTGCAAAAACAAAAACAGAAACTGTTTTATTTCCATTTCTTTTTTCCAAATAGAACATTTGGGACTGACACAGCAATAAAAAGCACACAAAAAAACAAGTTGCTACTTAGGTGTCTGTTACAATAGTATTAGCTAATAAATATTTTTGCTTCAAAAAAGAAGTTTATGTTGACTAGATTGTTAGTCAGTGTTGTCTATATGAAAAGTGATTTAACAAAACAAAAGTGAAGCTGTGAAACTGTGGTGTTAAATGCGATTTGGTTGAACCTCAACCTTGAACTGGTGCACCTAGGGAAAAAATATTGGGCATAACAATGCAACCAGTTCAAAAACACCACTTCTAACAATCAAATACTTCCCCAGGCCATTTCAGACTGTTTCAGCGCAAGCTGCATTTTACGTAAATACCACATGCTACATTTGTCATTGTACATAGGATGCTTATTCTATAGGTTTTAAAATTCTTCTCCAAAGAGTCAAAAAGGGTGTTAGATTTTTAATACTTTTTATTTCTTCTGAGCGTTTTAAATTGTTGAGGGTGTCCTTTGGAGATGCTTATATCTCGTTTATCTGTAAGTTTCTACCTACCTAGACGAGCTACCAGAATGATGTTAAGGCGCCACCCCTAAGCACGACTTCGGGCTCACAGCCCGCGAGCCAAGCGCTGTCGGCGTTTCCTCACTTTGAAAAGAAACAAATGTGAGATATTGTTACGACTTACCCTGCTGTTGAGCTCCCATCGCTCTCATCAATGACTCCTTGGTGTTTCAGGTCCTGTATCATTGTGGAGCTCTAGTGCCATGTAGAATCTCACACGTTACTTATTGTATGGTTTTGTAAAGCACAATGTGCTTCCTATCTTTTGAGGATTTGGTTCGATCCATGTTCTATGTGTCATCATTTGTAGAATTTACTACAAAAGAGCAACATTTGAACAAACCCCATGTTTCGTTTACATTGCTCTGCTGCCAGCCAGTATTGTCGACCACCTGCACATGAGATAAATTGTTCCGTGACATGGTGAGTCATACATTAATCGTGCGACAAAGAATCGATGATAAAAGTTTTTGCCAAGCATTTTGGAATAAACATAAAAAAGATGACTGTACAAGCAAACTTGTGAAAGTATAAACAGTCTGAATAAAAAATGTTAAACAGTACTGTGGGCCATTGACTTAATGACATGCAAACCATCAGAGGTGCAATTAAACTGTACTCCAACTTTACTGGAGTTTTCTACATGGCCATCATACTGGACTTGAATTCAGGGCCCTCTGATCAACCAAAATTAAATTTGTTTTCAAGGTGTTTTCTTTTTGTTTGTTTTTAATATGCATTTCAGCAATCATACCCTTCTTATAATTGCTAAACATTGTTTTGCATGTTCTCACTGTTATTTTGATAATGGGTCCTTTATGATGAGCTTCAAGTCTTTGGGGCTAAAAGCCATCTTGTCATCTCCCTAATTTATAGCTCCGTACATGATTTTCCATTGCTTTTAAGTTGGGTTCCTGGCCGGGCCACTCCAAATCTATAATATTACCTCCAATTGCAATTAGCATATTTTTAATTTAAACCTAGATTTCCCATGGGTAGGAATAATTTTGGGCCTAAAGGTAAATTGTAAGGGTTGTAATGTTGATGTGGTTCTTTATTCTAATGGCTCCTGGCAAGCAAAGAAAAAGAGGCAGTATTGTCTTCAGTTGGACTGGATCATACAGCGGTAAAGGATCTGTGGTCATGTTGTTACTTTACCTGAGTCCTTGGACAGGTCACACTGAGATGGCTAGAAAGCATATCATTTCAGCTCGAACATGCTTTCTGAGGCTGTATTGACTTTTCAAAGCAGCAGGTTTTCTGCTTGACAGTGATAAAGTTACTGTATGATGGATTTTATGTGTAGGATCTCTATGGTCCCCCAGATTTAAAAGTCTTTGTCTTCTTCACATTGTATCCTTTTTTCTCTCTCCTGCATCCCACACAGAAACTGTTAATGCAACAAAAAGTCAAAATTCGGACTCTTCAGACAAAAGCTCGATTTCTTCTTGTCTTTTTTCCATTTATGTTATGTCTCTGAGCATTTCTTTTCCTCTGATTGTCCTTCATCAGTAGTTGCTTCTTTGCAACATTATGTCCATGAAAGCCTGATTTGCGCAGTCTCCTCCCAACATGTTATGATGAGATTCCTCTGCTACTTAAAGCTCAGTAAGCTTTGATGAGGACTTTAATCTTGAGTGTAGTTAATTGCCGTATTCTAAGGCTTGTAACTAATGAACCTCTCTGCAGGAGAACGCCTAGAATCCATTTCTCAGCCCTTATTAGACCCAGGTTTATTACAACATGGGGTGTTCTTTGTAACTTTACATGGAAAAAAACCCTTCATAGCCTCACATGGACTAACGTTAATACGAAAGTATTGTTAGACTGAATTTCTCACACAAAATGAATATATATATATATATATATATATATATATATATATATATATATATATATATATATATATATATATATATATATATATATATATATATAAAGTTATAGGGAAAACTTAATGAGTAGGAAATGTGATGTAAATCGGCACACATGGATACACATAAGCTTTTTTACAAAAAAGCACTTTGTAAACGAGCTCTTTGTTTTGGTTCTGTGAAGTTAAGAACATCAACATACTTATAGGATCAATACCTTTTTACAAGAACAAATACACCTCCCCCTAAATAGTAAAAACAGTGCAGTGTTTTGTTGCAGTGCAACAAAATTTTGATTACCGAATATTATTTTGCAAAATTGAGCATCCCGTTAATTGCTTTAAATCAATCAATTTTGGTTACGTCAAAACCAAAATGTTATAGCCAGCTGTAACAATTTGCAAGCAACACCTAGATCCTAAGCCAGACTTGAGCATTTTACTATCAAGTGACATCCGGCACTTTGGATGCCCCTTTCCATTATAACTTTGGCTGTGTTGACACCAATGTAAAAATATACTGTCAAAGCTGTGTATTTTGTACATACATAATTGTTCTTTTCTTAAAACGTTTTAAATGCCTTTAAAGCTAAATAAAGCAATCTTTGTCCATCAAGCATTTGTTGGACTATTGTTACCAATTCAAAAACATTATTTGAATACACAAGTTTTTTTTGTTAATCATTTTTCTATTTGTGATCAAAACAAGAGCTGTTTTTTAAATAATTGTTTAGAACTGTTTAGAATTACTGATGCTGTCACAAATGCTTTGCAAAACCCCCCGAAAAGGGTTAGGGTATTAAATTTATTTTGTTATCTTTAAGTAAATAAGATTTAATCGCTACAACTGGCATATGGGAGGTAAGAAATGATGGGACTCCTGAGGGAAACGTTTTAAATCTAAAGTTTAATTTGGTAACATAGTGGGTCACAATTAATTGTTTAGGTGGGATACTCTTGGATACTTACCCTAAACAGTTTTCAAAGAAGCGATAACCATGCAACAAAACATGGTAACAGGTAACAGACTCCTGAAGATGACGTAAAGAGGTTTTTTTTTTTTTTTTATTCCAAGCACCATACTTGAAGGCTGTTTTCCCCTTTGCAGTACAAACCCTGGGAACAGACATTAGGAATTAGCTTTGAAAGAAGGTAGCTTCCAGTGTGTTTCTGGGCAATATGGGCCTCTAGGTATGAGAGAAGCAGACCAGAAATTGTTACGGTCCTGATCCAGTTCCAATTTGCTGCAAATCCCCACTCACACTGGTCCTAGGGAAACAGCGATCAGCTGCTGCTCTGGCTGCAGAAACGGCACTCACGAGAACAGAAGTTCATATGGTCCCTTCTCGTGCTGTCCTTCACCAATGTTTTAAAAAAACAACCATGGTCTTCATTTTCTAGGGCAAAACTTGTCATCCGTGCCATTTTGTGCTTTTTAATGCCTCACAATCAAACACTTTTATGTAAAAATACTCAACAAATGTTACTTCACCCCAATTTCAAGTTGTATAAACAAAATATTTGGTTATTTAAAACATAATAAAGCAAAATAATTATAATAAAATCATGATATGAATGGAAACAAATTCATACGTGAAGCAAGGTTTTTCCACAACTAGTGACTTTTAGTTTTTTGAACTCAGAAATTTAACCCATTCAGGTGCACAACACAAGCTATATGAAAACAGAGTAAATCTATCAGTCAAGAACACACATCAGCCCCATGACCTTTAGCCAATGGCCTGTACAACACATGAGGGGTAGAGTTTTACTGTGTTTTGCAGACATACTTTTTGTACTTGATGCATCTATGTTGTTTTTTTCTCTCCATCTTCCATATTTTGCACTGATTATTCTTGTTGCCAAACATGAACTGGAACAGCATCACGCACTTACTTCAGGCTCTGCGAATTCTGGTTCTGTAGGATAGGGCAGCATTCTCCTCCAGAATCCTCCTCATTTGGCACATAGGATACCAGGGTTGTGTCTCCCATGTATGCAAACTTGTAAGGCTCGACTTTAGACCTGGAAACTCCAGCAAGGATAAGAACCCTGAAGTAGGCATGTAAATGGATTTGGCACATTTCCTTCCACCTCTCTCCAAAAACAAGAATAATTTGGTGGATGGAATCTGGTATGAAAAGCTGAATAGAAGATTTCATGTCCTGTGTGTAAGTAACTGCCACTTGTGTTGGTCCTGGTTGCATCCTTATCACATTGGTAGCCTGCGGGGTGACTCTTTTCTTGGACGAGAACTTTCAATTTCAACATTTTTGACTTCCATATTTCCTCACTTGCTCCATGCTGAGTGTCTTGTTCTTGTTCTTTCTTGTTCTTGGCCCTGTGGCTGGCTGCAGACGGCCTGGTCTGGAGACTTGTCTTCATTTTGGAACTGGCTGATGCTCAATCTTGTCCTGCTTCAGAGTCACTGTCAGACTCTGAATTTTTAGAAATGGAATCCTCAAATTCTGAAACCTCTTTTTTTTAATACAATCCCTCAACATTATCATCAAAAACTTCTCTCTCTTCCAAAATCAATTACAGGGCCCTCTGCGCATAGTATCTTTTGGCCACCTTGATCGGTTGTTATAAGAAACCACACTGGCAAAGCTATATTTATACTCTATCTACTCCATTTGTAGCAGAAAGAGTGTGATAAACTAAAGATTACCACAAAACAGAGAGTCAAATGTGCCCAGACAGGAGGAGGAAATAATGTTGTGTGCACAGACCATCAGCTTCCACACTTCAATTAGCCTCGGGTCCAGTGGACCCGGACACCTTATATGTAATACAAATGTGTAGGGGGGGTGTACAACGTGTAGTCATTGAAATCGTTTTCTGATATATGTTCTTCACACAAAATGAGCCAAGGCCAGTGAATCTGAGTTTGAAAAATTAATCGATTGTATCATTTTTCGTTCAATAAAAAATGAAAACGGGTCCCACAGACCCGAACACCACATAAGGGTTAACCTTCAAAAGCCTCTCTGTTTCTTGTGTTTCTGTGTTGCCATTTTGTTTACACTGGTCAAGTTAGCTTAAGTTGCTGGGTTGATTTTATTTTGAAATTCACTGGAACTTTCTCCTGTGTAGCGCCTAACCTTTCCTGTTGGCATCTGTTCAAACTTCCTTCTTGCGGAATGTTTTACAGCGCCACACAGCCTCGGTAACCGGACCCGCAACTGCACATGGCTGATGTGAGTGTATTCACTGATTTTGAATGATTTGGGTTCCTTGCGCCACCAGAGCCGTACCTGCACCATATTCAGTGTGAGCCTGGCATTAGAGATAACCTCAGTGGTCCATGATAGACGATACGCTTACACCGTGCAAGTAGATTTCCATAAAGAATGTTGAAGCAACATCATTGTAATGAAAGCCGAAAATAGCTGACTCAGATGTTACATTTGACTCTGATCTTGTGGCAAAAGACCACATTCAAGTCTCATGGTCATTATCAGTTTGTCTTTGGCCAGCATCCCAAGAAGTCTTCTGTAGAAACTGATAATCGACACATAATGGGAAAAAAACAAAGGAAGATTCCTTTGTGATGTATTAGAAATGTAGAATTTTGTATTCAACTACATTAACTCAGAATAGAATGGGTACACAGGAAGAAAGACAAAAGATTGCATAAGGCACTAAAAACGACATGGAGAACACAGAAAAAAGCAAAAGAATGAGGGACCACTGGCACACTAAAATAGTGACATAAAACAACATAGATACAACCAAATAACAACATAGAATTCTATAATTATATAAACCAACAAAGTGGAGTTTGCTGAACAACAGGGGTAACTTTAGATTTACAAATATAATCAAAGAACGGGTCCTGGGACATTTAGTTGCTCCTATAGGTAAATGCAACTATGAGGAAAATGTGGTGCTTTAGGCCCCAGCAGCATTGCAACATAAACTCAATTGACTTAATGCAGCTAGAGGACGTTCAGATGTGACCGACCAGTGTCAGAGAGTATACCATTATAAAAGATTTGTTATTTTACCAATTCAAATGTCAAGAAATAAAGAGGTTGAAGAGACATCATTGTCTTTGTCTTTCAAGATGATGAAGGGAAGTGTCTCTTCACTAAATGAGTGTCTAGCCAGGAGTAAACACTCCCTAGATGAATATCGAAAGTATGCTCAGTGGCAAGAGGTTTTTAAGTAGTTACAAGTGTCAGATCCTCAAAATGATTCAACCCAGAAGTGCCTCCCTTAGTTGACTTATGAAAGTCATCTTTCAGACAATGATCCTATCATTCCATGTCTACAAGAAGAGGAGGCATTCTCACACAGTGTGAAAGAATGCTATGAAAAATAAAAACATGTATTTATATTCTGACAGCTCCTTCGTTGTATTAACAAATGAGATCTAGGTAGGACATTTTCTTTGACCCATCTGTATAATCTGACCCAATCTGTATAATGTGATTGAATTTGACTTTGGAAAGTGCCTTGAGATGACATGTTTCATGAATGGGTGCTATATAAATAAAATTTTATTTAATTGGTTTTCAGCAAAACACCTCTGTAACAGGAGAACTTTCATGTATGTGGATGACTTCATGTAAGGAGGTGCACAAAGCTTCTTAAACTGAAACTGCCTAATATCTGCTTTTTGGGAGTTGTCTTACCCGGGGTTCCGTTGAATGAGGTGCCGGTGTGGTGTGTTTGCAATTGATCACAGCAACTCTAGTCAGTCAGAGTGGTTCCAACGGGAGTGAAGCGTCCCAGATGCGCTGGCACTTGACGTTTCTCTAAAATGCCTTGGCTGTTCAATTTTTGTTATATCTGTTTTGCTTTGTTGTTACGGTAGTCCAGGCTGAGACTGCCATAACCTAGAATGGGTAATGTGACCTGGAGCAGCGCTCTCATTTAATATATCTCAAATTAAGCTGTTTAATAGGGCAAAACTTACACGGCGCTGCTTTAAGAGATAAAACAATAGATAGATTTTTTTTCAAGCTGAATTTCATTTTAGCAAAAAAAAAAAACAACTTCCCAGTAGCTAATCAAAACATGTAATAATTTGCTACTTAGATTAATGCATTTACAAATTTCTGTTTGGCTGATGGAAAGGTTTGTTTAAGGTCAAACGCCAAAGCTGATGCAAACTCTCTGCAGCACAGCAGCTGTGAAGCTGTGACATGTGTCATATTCTATTTTTTATCGTAATGTCAGTTTGAAGGAGAATCACTCCAGTCAAAAAAGGTCAATAGTTCATGGTCCAGTTAATTTATAAAGACTGGAGTATCTGAACAGTATAAAATATAGTTCAGGACGGAGAAGAACTATAGTCTATATTCACCATGTGCTACTCTGCACTGCTCTGTTTGTTACTTAATGTTTTAAGTGTGACAAAATAACATAATTATTTATTTAATGATACATTTTGTTTATTGACAGTGACAAATGTATGGTTTTAAATTGTGATTAGGAGTCATAGGAAAATAAAAACTTTCTTAATCCTTTTCAGTCATTAATTTGTATTTTGTTATGTGTGCTTAGTGTCATTTTCCTGCAGAAAGATGTAGGATATTAACTTAAAACCGATATTTACAAACCTCCAACATAATTTAATGACCCTCTGGTTCGGGACCTTTTTTAGTGCTGTTTTGATTTCTTTCTTTTTTTGTATTGACATCGCTGACAAGAATGTATATTGGGAGGATTTTACATAAAGATAGGGGAAATGATCAACCAACTTATTGCCAGTATAGTTATGTTGAAAGCAAGTGCAATGTTATAAAAATAAATGTATTATTATAAAAAGAGGCAGATGTACTTGAAAATCAGTCTTCCTTTTTCAGCACCTTTGGTTTGTCGTTACCTCGTACCAAAAGCACAGCTGCTCCAAAAATTGCTTAAGTGCATGAGATATTCTTGAGTACCCACATTAGTTTAACTGTCTTTTTCTAGAACAGAATTATTGTTAGATATACCCATGATGCTTACACATGTGTACAATTCTTTGAACAGATGAGTATAGTGCCTTCAGTCCCCTGGAAATTGTATGAAGGAATAACCACACATGTAAAAAGCCACAATTCTTTTCCTGATTTCTTTTGACTTTTTTTCATGATCCATGATTTGATGCCATTTAAATCAAATACTGTAGCATTACATTAGCAATACCTAAAGTTATTATCCTATAACATGAAGGGTAACTATTATTATCTCTTAAAAATCTGTAGATTGGCTTCTATAGAACATATTAGCTAAAGAAAATCCCCTACACTAACTATCTCTATCTGTAAGGCATACTGTACCTGCAATTAATCCAAGTGAGGAAATCCATAACATTTTACATGTCTAATTAAAAATGTAATTCCAGACTGATAGCACATTCGTAAAGTGCTTGATCATAGAGTCCATCTGCAAGTCCCATGACTGATAAGATGTAAGAACCATGAGGCAGGCTTTAATCCGTACTTCACACAAAGTTTACTGTGGGAGCTTCTCAGTCTCCTGCTGCTCTCTTGATCTTTCAGTCACGGATAAACCAAAATGCATTTCCAGTAGAGCTTTCCCATAATGACTTGACATGAATAAAACTAAGGTTGATAATATAATGCTGTAATACTATAGCTCCACAATGCAGTAAACAGACATGCTGTAAATATCCTCAGGCACTGCAGACAAGTTATTTTTGTTATGTTCCGGGATTCTGGCTGCTTGGTGGGAATTCCTGTGCGCCCTTACCACCATTTACCACCAGAGGGCGACAGGTTCCGGTGGGAGTGCGGTGCATCATCATCCACAGCTGTTCGCGATCATCTTCATCAGCGGCTCAGATTTAAGGAGTTGGCTGCCAGCCCAGCGTCGCCTGAGTGTTAGCCAGTCATGGTATTTCTGAGCCCTCTGAGCCTGCCTCTGTGTTTTCTAGTTGTCTTTGAACTTTCAAGTAATTATCTTTGTTTCTTCCGTTGCCTTTAGGCGATCCCTTGAGGAGATCCTAGTTGATTTCCTGGTTTTTGAACCACCCTCGTGACGCCGTGGAAAGAACCCACAGGTTGCCCGAGTTTCCAGACTCACCTCTCCGTTGTTTGCAATCATCTCCTGGACTCCACGGCTGGCGGCCGCACCACTCCTCCGTTTCTCCACTGCACCCGAGCCTGCCTGTCCGCTCCCCGCCGCACTCCTCTGTTGTTTCTGGACCCACCAAGGACTGAGACACCGGACAAACATTGTTTCCCCTCCAAGACTCCGTTCATCTACTTCAAAGTAAGATCAGCCTGTTTTCTCAGTGAGATTTCCGTTCTTCCCACGACCCCTGAACTCACCACTCTGCTCTTTCCTCATAGTGAATCATTGTTGCTGCCACTGTCGTTTCCCCCTGGACCAGACCATCCTGATTCTCGCCGATAATTGTGTGATCATTATTAAATCATTTAACACTGATCCTACCTCTCCTGTTTTGTGTTCTGCATGTGGGCCTGTTAAAAGAAAACTGAACCCATCATGACAGAACACTCAGGCCAACAACTCAGCCCAGCAGACGCAATCCGGAGATCCTTAGCCGAACAACAATCTATATTACAAACCCATGAAAACGCTTTAACAGAGTTAAAGAGAATCCAAACTGAAACTAACCAACAACTATCTGAGTTAACCCGTTACCTTCGAGGTTCAGCCCCTCAAGCTTCGGCTCCAGCCTCCAACTCAGCTCTAGCTTCAAACCCAGCTCCGGAGATCCAATCCACGTTTTCTGATATCCGTCCACCTACGCCCGAAAGATTTTCAGGTGACCGGAGCAAATGTAATGGTTTTCTTCTTCAATGCTCGATAATGTTTAATCACTCCCCGAGAAGCTTCCCCTATGACAGCTCCAAGATCGCATACGTTCTGTCCTCGTTGTCAGGACAAGCTTTGTTATGGGCCGAAGCTCGTTTCCCAGATCCAGCACGCTATGGCTGTTCATTTGATGATTTTATAAAAGAGTTCAGACAGGTTTTTTGTCAAGATGCTGACCAGTCAGTTAATTCCAGAGAGTTCTGGAATATTAAACAAGGAAATAAAACTGTGGCGGAATTTTCCGTGGATTTCCGCATCAAGGCTGCAGCGACAGGCTGGGAACCAGCCGCGCTTAAGAGCGCATATTACAACGCGTTAAATGACAATATTAAGGATGAGCTGGCTACTTTTGAAGAACCTAGGACCTTAGAGGAATTAATCAGCCAAACCATCCGATTGGATCACAGAATCCGGTCCCGAAAGAGAGATGGGGGTCGTAGGAGCCAACCATTCAGACACTTTGGTGGCTCCGCTTCCCCCTCGGCATTTTCTCCGCCCCCAGCCTCTCAGGATCCCGAGCCCATGCAGTTAGGTCGAACTCGCCTGACTCCTGAAGAGCGCCAGCGGCGCATGTCAGCCCGACTTTGTATTTATTGTGGTTCCCCGGGTCATTTTCTGGCCAATTGTCCGGTTCGTTTAAACCTTCCGGTCCGCCAGTAGCGGTGAGGAGGTTGGCGGACCATCCCAGCGAAAGAGACTCTCCTCGCTTACTGTTGCCAGCAACCATATTGATTCAGACCCAGTCATTTTCTTTATCCGCCCTAGTCGACTCTGGTTGCGAGCAAGATTTGATCGACGACTCCCTGGTTAAACAAATGAGAATAGAGACCGAACCACTACCTGTTCCACTGCGAGTTACTGCTTTAGATGGAAAAACGCTGCCACACATTACACATAAAACCAAACCACTCCACCTTATCATTTCTGGTAACCACAGTGAGTTTATTTCATTTTTTGTATTTTCATCGGCCAATTCCCCCATAATTTTAGGTTTCCACTGGTTACAACTTCACAACCCACAAATAAATTGGACCGAGAAACACCTGGAATCCTGGTCCACTTCATGTCACTCGTCTTGTCTCCGCTCAGCTGTTCCCCCAGGTCCTCCATCGGCTGAGCCTCAGGAGGCGGATCCGGTCGATCTCTCCACAATCCCCTCTGATTACTACGACCTCGCTCCTGTGTTCAGTAAGTCCAAGGCTCTTTCTCTCCCTCCTCACCGTCCATATGATTGTTCCATAGATCTCCTGCCGGGTGCTCCGTTACCCACCAGTCGCTTATACAACATTTCTCGACCTGAAAGAGAAACTATGGAGAAATATATAAAAGAATCCTTGGCAGCCGGTATAATCCGCACCTCATCTTCCCCTATGGGAGCTGGATTTTTTTTTGTGGGGAAGAAAGATGGATCCCTGAGACCCTGCATAGACTATAGAGGGTTAAACAATATTACAGTTAAGAATAAGTATCCCCTGCCATTATTATCATCGGCCTTCGAACCAGTTCATGGTGCTACAATTTTTTCCAAGCTCGACCTGAGAAACGCCTACCATCTTCTGCGTATACGCAAGGGTGACGAGTGGAAGACCGCATTTAAGACCCCTATTGGCCATTTCGAGTACTGCGTGATGCCATTTGGCTTATCCAATGCGCCTGCATTTTTCCAAGCTCTAGTGAACGATGTTTTAAGAGACTTTCTGAACATCTTCGTTTTCGTATACTTGGATGACATTCTCATTTATTCACAGACGCTGGAGGAACATAAACGCCACGTTCGCATGGTTCTCCAAAGACTACTCGAGAACAAACTATTTGTCAAAGTTGAGAAGTGTGAGTTCCACAAGCCGTCCATTTCCTTCTTGGGTTTCATATTAGGGGACGGACAGGTACGGCCAACGGAGGAAAAGATCCAGGCAGTACTGCAGTGGCCCACACCCGAAACCCGCAAGCAGCTCCAACGCTTCCTCGGATTTGCAAACTTTTACCGTCGTTTTATCAGAAACTACAGTCAGACAGCTTTACCACTAACGGCACTAACCTCTTCCAAGATCCCTTTTAGTTGGACTCCGGAGGCAGAAGCGGCGTTCTCACGCCTCAAGGCCCTCTTTGCCAACGCACCCATCCTGATTCAGCCAGACCCGTCCCGACAGTTCATTGTTGAAGTCGACGCCTCAGACACCGGAGTTGGTGCAGTTTTATCCCAGATCTCTCCTCGCGACAATAAAACTCACCCATGTGCCTTTTTTTCCCGCAGACTATTACCTCCAGAGAGAAACTACGATGTGGGAGATCGAGAGCTATTAGCTATAAAATTAGCCCTGGAAGAATGGAGACATTGGCTGGAGGGAGCAGAGCATCCGGTACTGGTCTGGACCGATCACAAGAACCTGTCCTACCTTCAGTCTGCCCGGAGGCTCAACCCACGTCAGTCACGCTGGTCACTGTTTTTCTCTCGATTCAATCTCTCCATCTCATATCGCCCTGGATCCCGTAACATCAAACCTGACGCACTTTCCCGCCTGTACTCACCTGATGATTACGAGAAGGCTCCTGCCACTATTCTCCCTCCCAGTTGTACTGTCGCCACCGTTACCTGGGAGATCGAAGACATCATTAAACAAGCTCAGCTAACAGAACCTGCACCCAACACCTGTCCACCCAACAAGCTCTACGTTCCTGTCTCAGTCCGAGCCCGTTTTCTCCACTGGATCCATGCCTCCAAATTCTCTGCACACCCCGGAATCAGCCGTACCATAGCACTTGTCAACCGCAAGTTTTGGTGGCCCTCTGTCCATAAAGATGTCAGTGAGTATGTCCAAGCCTGCACCACCTGTTCCAGAAATAAAGCTTCTCACCAACCACCATCTGGCCTTCTGCAACCTCTCCCCGTTCCCAAACGGCCATGGTCTCATGTATCTATAGATTTTGTTACCGGCCTACCTCCTTCCAAGGGGATGACCACCATCCTCTCCATCGTCGATCGTTTCTCCAAGGCCTGCCACTTCGTTCCTCTCCGTAAGTTGCCTACAGCTTTTCAAACCGCTCAACTTCTGATAAAACACGTTTTCCGACTCCATGGCATCCCACAGGACATCCTCTCTGACCGAGGTCCTCAGTTCATCTCCCAGGTTTGGAAAAGTTTCTGTTCGGCTCTCAATGCATCTGTCTCACTTTCTTCCGGCTTTCACCCCCAGACCAACGGTCAGACCGAACGGCTCAACCAGGACTTGGAAACCACCCTCCGCTGCTTTACCTCCACCAACCCCTCCGATTGGGCCCAATTCCTTCCTTGGGTGGAGTACGCTCACAACAGCCACATCTCAGCAGCTACCGGTATGTCCCCGTTCGAGGCTTCCATTGGTTATCAACCCCCTCTTCTTTCATCAGAGGAAAAGGATATTTCAGTCACCTCCGTCCGTCATCACATCCGCCGTTGTCAGAAAGTTTGGAACACCATTATCCGTAACCTCAACCAAACTGCAGACAGAAATAAGCGCCTGGCTGACCGTAAGAGGAGACCAGCACCCATATACAGCCCAGGTCAACAGGTTTGGCTTTCTTCACGTGACATTCCGCTCAAATCCATTTCCAAGAAACTCTCTCCCCGATACATTGGTCCGTTCCCCATTGAATCCATAATCAACCCGTCTGCTGTCCGTCTCCGTCTGCCCGCCTCCCTCCGCGTCCACCCCACCTTCCACGTGTCCCAGATTAAACCTGTCCAGACCAGCATGCTCTGCCCTCCAGCCGAACCCCCTCCACCCCCCCGTGACATTGATGGTCATCCTGCATACACCGTCCGCCGGATCGTGGACTCCCGTCGGCGAGGTCGCGGCTGGCAGTACCTCGTCGATTGGGAGGGTTACGGTCCGGAGGAACGATCCTGGATCTCGGGTTCTTCCATCTTAGACCCTTCCCTTATCTCTGACTATCGTTCCTCGTTGCCTTCCAGTTCATCTAGGCCGCCAGGTGGCGACCGTTGAAGGGGGGGGTACTGTTATGTTCCGGGATTCTGGCTGCTTGGTGGGAATTCCTGTGCGCCCTTACCACCATTTACCACCAGAGGGCGACAGGTTCCGGTGGGAGTGCGGTGCATCATCATCCACAGCTGTTCGCGATCATCTTCATCAGCGGCTCAGATTTAAGGAGTTGGCTGCCAGCCCAGCGTCGCCTGAGTGTTAGCCAGTCATGGTATTTCTGAGCCCTCTGAGCCTGCCTCTGTGTTTTCTAGTTGTCTTTGAACTTTCAAGTAATTATCTTTGTTTCTTCCGTTGCCTTTAGGCGATCCCTTGAGGAGATCCTAGTTGATTTCCTGGTTTTTGAACCACCCTCGTGACGCCGTGGAAAGAACCCACAGGTTGCCCGAGTTTCCAGACTCACCTCTCCGTTGTTTGCAATCATCTCCTGGACTCCACGGCTGGCGGCCGCACCACTCCTCCGTTTCTCCACTGCACCCGAGCCTGCCTGTCCGCTCCCCGCCGCACTCCTCTGTTGTTTCTGGACCCACCAAGGACTGAGACACCGGACAAACATTGTTTCCCCTCCAAGACTCCGTTCATCTACTTCAAAGTAAGATCAGCCTGTTTTCTCAGTGAGATTTCCGTTCTTCCCACGACCCCTGAACTCACCACTCTGCTCTTTCCTCATAGTGAATCATTGTTGCTGCCACTGTCGTTTCCCCCTGGACCAGACCATCCTGATTCTCGCCGATAATTGTGTGATCATTATTAAATCATTTAACACTGATCCTACCTCTCCTGTTTTGTGTTCTGCATGTGGGCCTGTTAAAAGAAAACTGAACCCATCATGACAATTTTGTGTGCATCTGGGATAGATTTGGTAGTTTGGAGATTCTCCCATCTGATTTCAACTCTCTTCCCATATCCAGGCATGTTTTGCTCTTACTCTCCTTTGTGTAACACCCATCAGCCATCATTCCTTACACCCTGGAATTAGGACATAACAAGACTTACAGATGTCAGTATTGTGAGAGTTGATGGGTTTGAGTTTGTTCCTGAAATGTGACAGGACAGTGAAACGGGAATTAAAAGGTTGTATATATGGCCAATCAGCCTTGAATGTTGCTGAGAGTTGCTGTGACAACAGATCAGCTGGAATGACGAGGGATGGCCCTGGAGGCACTTGACAAGAAGTGTCACAAGAACACATGTCTCTGCTGCCTGTCATGTTGATGTAGGTACATCAAACCCCTTCTCCTTAATGGCGGCTGATGAGTTTGACACATTCTGAGTAAATGTTTGGTTTCTGGTAGGCAAGCATCCATCATACAGTTGGCTCAGATTCTAAGTCTTTTGGGTTTTATTTCCAATTTTCTTTGGAATTAAAAGTAGGTTCCAAAGTTTCCCAGTAATTAGCTCTTCCCACTCCTCCCTTTTAGAAAGCACTTGGAATTTCCCTTGCATAATTATTGCCCTCACCCACTCTCCGAGTATAAATAAACAAAAAGTTGGCGAAGTCGTTTTGCACAGCTCAGTGCAATTTACAGTGGAAACTAATTTATCTGGAGCCAGAGGGAAAACAGGCTGTTAAGATGGCTTTAACTCAGTCACTCATCCAAATGTTCACATTAGGAAACTGTGGACCATTTGGTAAACACTTGAGTCTCCAAAGTCAGAGATCACAACATTAATATGTGAGGCCTTATTAGGAAATACAAAAATTATTTTACAAAAGAAATACTTTTTTGTGCAATTACACTTTTTTTTTTACACTTTAATTTCTTTTTATCAGCTATTATCAGTTGAGTATTAACTGAATCTAAAATTGTTTGAAATGAAATATGTGCTAAAACATCCTTACTGCATAAATATGCATAATTGTGGCTGTGGGATACAGATAAATGAGGATCTGCTGTTTTATTTTTTTCATTGTTAGGATTAAGGCTAAAAGCATCAATCAGTGATTCTCTCAACCAAGATGCAACCACTTGTCACGCTCTCCCTCCTGTGGGTTCCTCTTACTGTCCTCAGACTACCCATCTGGGTAATTACCAATGCTAGTAATAAGCTAGGCAGTGAGAGAGTAATGTAGCTTTCTATGCAGGACCGAGCAGAGGCAAGCCAACCACTTTCAATTACAGTCGCAAGCAATGACTTCCTTGAGAATGTGTATGTGTGCACGTATGCTCAAATAGACTTAAACACAGCTCCCTGGAGAGTGAAGCTGTGCGTAGCCCACAGGTAATTACTTTACCACAGTGCTGTCTGCCACAGCAGTGTCCCTCTGATCAATGCCGGTCTGAGCAGCAGGTGCAAGCAGCTTTAAACTTCCCTGAGGGATCCTGTTCGAACCATAGATCCACCTTCCAAGAACTCTAATGGAGGGAAGATTTTTTTTTTTTATTCTCAACCTAACAACTCTTTAATCTGTTATAAGTTATTTTTCATAGACAAGATTCAGTTCAGGTCAGCTTATTTGTGTAGTGCCAATACACAGTAAACACTATCTTAAGGCACTGTAAAGAGCAAACATCAAATTCATATCCATGTAAACAGAAACAAATTCAGTCAAAATTCATTGTATTAAATCCAGTTCCATACTAACCCAGTGCAATCAGGTCTAGACTCTAATCTAATTACACACAGTTCAGTTCTATCCTTTGTTAATGCTATTGTCTGATTCGGTTAATTATATGATGCCACTTTGTACATATTTGTCTATTTTAAAAGCCAACTGATTACACTGAATTTTTGTCGCTAGAATGGACTATTTTAAGCAAGCAGAGATCCACAGAGGTTCAAATGTGACCTCTTGACTGGGAAGAAAGACAAAACGATTAAAATACTCAGGTACCTTGGGTACAAAGGGAGCTTATGGACAAAACACATGCTACCTTTCTCCTTTTCCTTTGAATGCAAAGTAACACACTATTGGAGTAAATGCTGCTTGTCGGTACTTTGATGCAATCAACTGGGTACCCTTATATAGGAAATTTTTTATCTGTATAATCTGACTCAATCTGTATAATATGATTGAATTTGACTTTGTAAAGTGCCTTGAGATGACATGCTACATGAATTAGCCTTATATAAAAATAAAACTGAAATGAATTCAATTGAATTGAATTTAGAAAAAATATGCCCAGCCCAACACCAACTTCAAAGCTGCCATGCTCACATTTAGTTGGCCTCACCTAGAGGGCTTGATGGGCAACTGTTAACAATGTCAAAAGAACTATAGTACCCACTAGAGATGCACAAAGAACAATTACATCCTGGTATATGTAGTTACATGACTGGCCATTAAAACAGTTGCAAAAGTTTGTAGAAAATATGTTTATCAACAATAGCTTTAGCTTTAGCCGACAGAAAGATGACAAATGGTTTACCAACTGCTTTGAGACTCTCACTGAGATCCTGTAGGGACTATGCTCTAAGCTGCAGCTTGATTTAGATGTACATCTACTTCCCATTAGCCGCAAACAATGATCATCAAAATTAAATGAAATAAAAACCTGAAATATATCACTCTGTTTGTAATGAGTCTAAATACCATACGAGTTTCACTTATCAAACTGAATTGCTTGAATAAATAGTCCTTTGAATGATATTCTAATTTATGGAGATTATCCTGCAGGTCTAGGTATTAAAAGTACTTTCTGAAAATGATCATATTTAAACATCTTAGTGCATGGTGTTTAGCTGTACATCGTGTGGTCGGTTCAACTTCCATATGTCCTTCATACAAGGGTATTGCTTTTTTTCTTCTTCTTTTATTCTCCAGAGACCCATCACTTTGGACGTATAAAAAATCTTGCCAAAATGAACAAAACTAAATGAAAGCAAGGGTTATTTATGTGGTTTCTAATTGGTGGCTCATTGAACAGCCAATGTGGTCTGAATTTAGCTCATCCTGTTATTTCAGAATGCAGCCAAAAAGGGAGTCTCTTGTGATAAAAAATGACAAGGGATGTTAGATGTCTCTGCCTCTTTAAGGAACTCGAAAGCACAGGAGGGGGTCTTGATGTGGAGGGAGACAAACAGCATAGCGGGAGCCCGCGCTCTTTCTAGCTCTGGCTTCACAAAACTTGAAGGCGAAAGAGGGAAAAGCGAGGGAGAAGAGAGGAACCTGTGGGATCTGTAAGCAGCAGAAAAAAAAAAGATGAGATGTGGATGCAGAGAAAGGGAGAAGATCACAAACCAGGAAAGGGAACGTAGGAGAGACACAGACGTAAATGAGCCTCAGGAGGATATCTAGGAGTGACAGCCTGCTGCCATGATGGCACTGCGCTGTTGGTAAAGTGTCAAAACTTTGACTGGTCCATCTGGCAGCCTGCCCTAATCCTTTTCCATTTCAAACTTTGATTTTCACACAGAACAAAGTTGTGACAATGCAATTCTAGTTGACCACAGAACCAAAAAGAATACATGGGTAACAATTTCTCTCTACATGTTTTTTTTATTCTACATTTTCATGTTATTCATTTTGAATAGAAGCAATCATGGTTACTATTCTACAAGCAAGAGTGTGAAGTAGGTTTTCTTTACTCAGCCATTTCTGGTGTTTAGAAAGAAAATAATGTTGAGAGTTTACACATCTACATAAAATGAAAGATGTTCAGTTTGCTGAACAATGGCTATGACTGTTGTGTGGGTATAAAGCCAGGTATATTTTCCAGGCTTCAGAAACGTGTGAATGTTTCTGAAATCTTTGTGAAGAAGTACTGATTGATAGCCACGCCTCTTCAGCTAAGAGTGCATCACCCTGAAAAACACAATAGTAAACATACAACCTTCTAGAGTCCATGAATCTCTACCAGAGTCACACAAACATGCTGATTAGAAAAACAGCCATTCAACAGTAGCTTCAAACCATCAGCCGTGACCTATTCATCCGAAGCAAAGCAAGTTTATCTGTAGGTTTATAGCACATTTCAGCAAATTCAAAGGGCTTTACATGATAAAAACACGAGTACACTGCAGTGGCATATTAAAGGGAAGCAAAGAAAAGTTGAACAAACTGAAATTGTTTCAGTTAATGGTTTGAAAAGAACAGTCGAAGGCAACTCTAAACAAATGGGGTTTTAACCTTGATTTAAAGGACCTCAGGGTTTCAGCAGTTTTGCAAAGTTCTGAAAAAGTTGTTATAGATCAGTAGAGCATAAAAACTGAATGCTGCTTCCCTATGTTTGGTTCTGATTCTGAGGATTTGGACTAGGCTTGAACCAATGGGCCTGAGTCGACTGGAAGGCTGATAAAATGACAACATATCTGTTATGCCATCACAGGACGTGACAGACTGCAGTTCCCATGAGGCAATGTGGTCAAAATGGCCTCCAACTCCCATCATGCAACAAAATGTTTGCCGACCCTAACAACGAGATAACGTTGCGACGGAGGGTTTTATAGGCGCTTGATGCACTGAAAATATTCTTCTTACTTTGCGCCCCGCCAGACTGGAAAGACACACAGCTGTTTAATCCCGTTGGGATTTTCCCCACCATCCAGTTTCTCAGAGCTGTTTTGTCTTTCAATGCTGCTACGTCAAGTGCCGACGTCTTGAATGTGATGTTAAACAACTGAGTTGAACTAAGATTTGCTACCTCTCATTTTATTCCATTTTTGACTTGTTTATTTTCATATATTTTTGCATGTTTATTTTAGTAGAGAGTAGAGTTTCCTAGGTTGTTGAATTAGAATAATTACTTTAACAGGGAATTGCTTTTTGTTCAATAAATAACAACGTGTGGAATAATAATGTTTATTTCGATCCAGAGTTGCATGGTTTTTCAGAATACAGAGTTACCTCTTTTTGAGTTAACATCTGAGATTAATACAGAGACATTCTCATTGGTTTGTGATAAAGGAGTAAGGATTAAACTCTAATTGCAGTTATAATTTGAGTTCTCAATGCTTGCTGGATAAATCTCATCGGTCAGAAACAGATCAGATCACCTTGTTCCAGTATAGATTAATTCATAACAGCTAATTAATAAGTGCATTATTGGTATTAATCATTGCAAGCTTATAGCTCTGGGATCACCACCATTTGAACCATATTTTGTTATAGCTACCATTTGAGTTTGAATGACTTATTATTAAAATTATAATAGCAAATTATAATTAGAATGATTAATAATAATTATATTCAAACAGTTTTCTGGCATAACATATCTTTAATGTGTTTTGGTTTAAAGTTATTCATTGTTTTAATCATTTTAAAGTCTATTCTCTGAGATACAGGGAGCCAGTGTCAGGACTTCAGAAATTTGGTAATGTGCTCTTCTTTTGTAGTTTAAACGAGAACGCAGGAACCAGCATTCTGGATTAATTGCAGTTGTCTGATTTACTTTTTAGATAAACCTGTGAAGACACTGTTGCAGTAATCAATATGACCAAAGATAAATGCAGGGATGAGTTTTTCAACATCATGCTAAGACATCAGTCCTTGCACGATGGACTGATCAACTTGTTCTTAAGTAGATAGGTCCCCTTAGTAATTGTCTTGTACCTCTGAAGGATCAGGTATGAGTACATCACTGCACCCAGATTTATAACCTGATCAGTAGTTACTAGCTGTATTAACTGAAGATTGGTTGCTCCTTCTTTGGTTCAAAAGAATCATTTCAGTTCAGTTTTTCTTCAACTTAAGAAATGCATGGCACATCGACACACTGATTTGTTGAAACCTCCATTTCTCTAGATTTCCCTCCACCTGTTCACTGTTCTCACCACAGATCACAATATCATTTGCAAACATCATAGTCCACGGAGGTTCCTGTCTGACCTCATCTGTCAACCTATCCGTGACCACAGCAAACAATAGGGGCACAGAGCTGATCCATGATTCAGTCCCACTTCCACCTTGAAATCCTCTGTCATACCTACAGCACACCTCACCACTGTCTTACAGATCTCATACGTGTCCTGAACCAGTCTAGCATACTTCTCTGCTATTCCTGACTACCTTATACAATACCACAGCTCCTCTTTTTGCACCCTGCCTTCTACTTTCTCTAGATCTACAAAAACACTATGCAGTTCCCTCTGACCCTCTCTGTACCTAATCAACATCCTAAAAGCAAATACTGCATCCGTAATACTTTTTCTTGGCAAGAAACCTACATTTGTTACCTCTTTCACAAAAATGTTAGTAATTACTTTTCAACATCTTGAAATAGTTTATGAAAGGACTATTGTGACAATGCAAGCTTAAGTCAACTCTTGGCTGTTGCCCCTCTGAGCCATTAAGCAAGGCACTCAGTCCTGTAATTGCTAAAACAAGCTAAAACCACAGTGACACATTATCCACATAATTCATTGCCACTAACACAGCCTGAACAAATGATGTATATGTGTGCAACAACAATTCACTGAACGTAAGCCAAGAAGTAGTGACACTTGAAAATAGAAAGAAAATTTGACAAGGCATCACAAACTATGATGCATTTCATCCTTTAGAATGGGAGATATCTAATTCAAATTGTATGTGCACTTTATGATGAGCTTGCAGAGTTCCACTTTTCAGCTTGTTGGGTTCTGCAATGCAATAGATTTTCTAACATTCTTGTGTGCATGATACATTGCTGACTTGACTGGTGATTTAGCAGAGGTAGATTAGAGATTGCTTCATCCTTGTAGCATTGTGATGAAACACCTCTATGAAACAGGTTTGTGTTCATGTAAACTGATATGAACTCATGTGAACTGGTAAACAATGCCTTTCCATCTGGAACCTGTAATGGAATACACAGTACAACATATTAAGTGTGAACTGGGAGAGTAAAGCTGGTGTCACACTCTTTCCTATGTTGCTATGTGTTCTGGTACACTGAAAAATATGTGCTGTATTCAGGTCTAAAGGTGAGAAAATCAAGAGCATTTTGGTTAACGTCATGTCCTGTCATGTATTGAAGTATGTATGTTGCCATCCCCTTCTTAATAGTGAATTTGTATTGGGATCAGTAAGGTGGAAGTACATCTCCTGCTATGTCATGACTGGGTATGTTAATTCTTCTGTGTCACCCTCTCATACTCTTTTATTCCTAATTAACCTCTTAAGACTCGATAATTGTAGTCTAGGCTTTTTGATACCTAAAAATGATCTGTTTCTCTTCAAACTGTCTCGATCTCGGCACAGATGCCTGGTCTGATCACTCATTTCACACACCTGCTTAGCTCCGCCCATTTCCTCATCACATCTCATCTGATCCACCTGCATCTGTCAATATTTAACCAGACCAGTCATCAGTGCCAGGTCATTACAAGCCATTTGGTGAGTTTTATCCAGTGTTCACATTTTTGTCTGACCTGTTGATATTGACCTGAATAGCCTACGGATTTCTGAGCAAGCCTCATTCCTGATAAGATAGACTGTATTGATCTCACAGTGGAGAAATTCACTATTGCAAGATTACCTGACTTTCCTGCTTGATTTGGACTGTTATTCCGTGTGCCAGACATAACCTGTTCCTGGATTATCTGAGCTGACCCCCTATCTGTTTAACCTGCTAGCCTGTGTACCGATCTGGACTGTTATCTTACCACCAAGCCTGCCTGTCCTATTCCAGCCTGTTAGCCTGTTGAGTACCGAACCTGATTTCCTGACTCTGCGCTTGGATTCTGTTCTGCACTTTCCTGCACTTCTGATTCAATTACATTGAGATGCTGAACTTTTTTTTCTTTTTTTAAAAAAAAATGTGTCCTGCCTGACAGTGTAGCATTAAGAATTGCTGTCTTAATGCCAAAGAGGGCCCAACAGATCTTACTTTCAGAAGTGGAGCATTACTACTTTTGCCATAGTTCTTCGCTTGTTTTAAAATTCAGAAAGCTTTATTGGATTTTATTCTGGGACTATTTCACGTTCAAAGACCAGAAAAACAGGAAGGTAGATGAGATGAAAAAAGGAAGAGTAAAGGATGAGACAAAATGCTTAAAGGGAGAAATAATGACAAAAATAGAGGAAATGAAAATCTCCTCGACCCCCCCCCCCCCCCCCCCCCCCCACACACACACACACACACACACACACTAAACCGCTGAGGCAGACACCGGGGAAACCAGAATCTCAGACGCACAAAAAGACCCTCTGAGGTACCCATGGTGGACACAGGGACAGCTGCCAACGCCCCGCCCCCCATCCTAGGGAAGAGCAGAGAGGAGCCCACCACCACCCACAGTGTTGAAACTCACGGGAGCTGTGATGACGAGGCCACGGGCTACACCAGCTGCACTGAAGTAGATGCAGTCATGGGCACAGAGACCCGTGGCCCATGGGCAGGAGCCCTGATAGAATCATCGAGCCCAGGCCCGAGGGAGCAGCCGGCAGGAGTGAGTCAGCATACACCTGAGCAACCAGCCCCAGACACCGAGGACCACCAAGGCGCCAGCCAACGGAGGGCAGCAGGACAGGCGGGATAGGCACATTCACATGTACACACCCTAGTGCCCCCGCATGCATACTCTCTTAACCACAAAAAGGGGGACGCGATACACATACTCGCACTCACCACCTATACACCCAGGTCCAGGTACTAGCACCCCAAAGGGGTATGCAACCCCCATACCCGGAAGGTGAACCCCATCATCAGGATGCAGGAGTCTATACTGCAGCCCAGACGATCCACGAGCCCATTCTCCCAGAGATGGGGTCAACATGAACCGAATGGGCCAGCCAAGTGTTGCCTCCCCCACACCCCACCCTCCATCCTACCCCATATTCCGGGGGAGAGCAGAAGTGGCAGCTCCCAAACTTTGGATCACAATTAAAGAACAGGGGTGTGAGAAAGAGCCAGAACCTGCCTCCGCCTGCTCAAATGTGGTGTTGTTTAATGTTCTCAATTGCATTTAAAACTGGCGGGGCCAAAAGGGCCCACCCACCATCCGAAAGGCAGTCAGCGCACCCTCCCCCCCCTACACCCCACCCAGAACCCTCAATGTTTAAATGCAAATAAGGGCAGAGGAAGCCATCAGGGGAGAGGCCTACAGAAGCCCCCCCCCCCCCCCCCCAAGGTGCCTTATCCCTCCCCCAATCCATTCCCTATATATGTGTGCTATGAGAATGCTATAAATATGTCGAAATTGTACAATAAATTGGGGTCAAGGACATCACCATACAGCGGGGTTGGGAAATCATCCTCAATGACGTCCCCACTTACCAAGGTCCTACATGTGTGGCAGCGTGATAGAGCAGGCATAGGGAGGCGTTCGGGGATAGGAAGGAAATGACTGGGGAGCAACATGCCCTCCCAGGAAGCCAGGGAGACTCATGCAACTCATGTAACCAATTATGCCATTTTTTATGCCATAACTCAGTTATGGACAAGATCTTTTAATTCCACTGAGCAACCAGTCAATGCATATCCAAAGAGTGAGAATAGGTACCTAATGTTGAAAAATGTTTCAAAATCATGACAGATTTTTTTATGATTTACCTCCTTAATAGCAGTGATGTTTAGCAGATGAGCTGCATGTGAGCAGAGTCTAACATATCAAGTAGAAGCCCTGGAGTATGACAGTGAGATACAAAAGAAAAACAACTTAAGTTATGAAGATTAAAGAGCTGCACTGTTATCATTTTTCTATTGCCCACAGCTAGAACTCTTTCATATAGCATTTGCATATCAGTGCGTTTCTGCATATGTGTCAAGATTTCATCATAATGCAGAGTGTTCCTTTTGACCCCGGGGTGATTCACTGACTTCAAACAAAGTCAGGTGAGCATTCATGGCAGTGCATTCAGTGGGAGGCATGGTGAAGGATTTGAAGTTACATGGGGATATGAGCATATGGTGAAATGCAAACAACCTTCTTGGGGCTAAAATCAAACAGAGCACATTCATCCAATAACTTTCTAAATGATATGCCTCTTGTTTCACCATGTGCATCTGTCAACTTCTGCTTGTATCAGTCTAAGGGAGTCTGTGAATGGACTGGCTTAGCAGTAACATGGGCACAAGCATAAATATAGCATTTATTTTAATATAATTAAAATTGACCAATCTGAAAGCTGCTTTGGGTTGAAGCTTAACATGTTATAGTGTTTAATATTGTCTTTGTCCGTAACCACATATGTATTTAATATTCTAAGCCGGTTGAAACAGATTTGACCCATTTCTTCAACCTCCATTTGTGGCAAGTGTCTCCAAATCAAGTACAGAATATTTAACTAAAACAGTAGCAATTAGCTTAGTTATGCCTTTTTTCATAAGCAAAGTTCTTTCTTCCCTTTAGTTAAGTAATGGTAAATTTTATTTGGATAATCATTAGATTCATGTTGACTTCATTGGCCTTATGCGGAACATACTGTATGCAGAATCCATGTTTTTAGCCCTTAAATACATTTTGTTGTGAACAGAAAGTTCAATGTAATTTCTCCAGCTGCTGTGTAGATATCTTCATATTCAGTTTGGATCATAGCCTTTCAGTTTTCTGTATTCTCTTATACATTTTTGGAATAATAACAACAACAGTGTTTGTTATGGAACTGCTAACCAATGTCATGAGCTTCCAGCTTACCAATTTTGCAAGTCCGCCAATTTTATTTTTCACTGCGATTTTGTAGTCCTAGGCAGAAGGATGGCGAAGTTACAAGTAGATGAGTGAAAATATTCGGTTGGTGGATGTATTAATTCACACAATATATTATACCTGTAATGATCCTGGCACTGGAGCTGATCCGTTTCTCTTTTTACTCACCTGCTCAGTCTCCACCTCTCTGCAATTAACCGTTACTGGCTCCACCTGTCTCCATTGCCAGAACGTCTCTAGCCATTCACTGAGCACCTTCCAGCCTGTTATTGAATCAAGCCTGTCTGTTGCCCGACCTGATCTGCCTCCTGTTTTTCCCGAGCCTGCCGAAGCCCTCTCTGATCCTGTCAGTCCGATACCTGTCTGTTTGGAAACCCTTCCCCCTGGACTGTCTCCCCGTGCGCCGAACCTGGACCGAACCTGAACCGAACCTGAACCCGACCTTGGATATCCCTGCTGTACTGCCCTTGGATCTTTGGCCTCCCTGTTTGTGGTCCCGGACTGCTCTTGGATTTACGCCCCTGGATTATCCCATACGGACTCTGCCTGTCAGCCTCAGCTGCCTGCGGACTGTTCTCTACTCCAGAGCCATTTACCCGAACAAAGCAGCTGTCTATCAGGTTAGTGATCCAGCTTTGCTGATTTGTCACATCTACCTCCACTGGTCACTAACCTGTTCCCTTGCCTCCAGGAGATATCCAGCCGGTTAGGCACAAACAGTGCATCCTGAGAGCCACACTTCTCCTCCCCTTTAAATAAACTAAGCTCTAAACGTCACTGACCTGTTTCGGGTTGTCTTTGGGTCCGACTCCTGTACATTACAATACCGTTGGATTGCTCTGCAACCCACAGGGGGTGGCTTGTGAAGTGCTTCCTTTGCATTTAAAGAGACAGTACCAAAACGAGTTACTCAAGGGCCTGTGGAGCTAAATTAACAAGGAATTCAGACCAAAGCATCACAATTGTACTTTATATAGACCACAGCTGAATGATTTAAATGTGAAAAGGAAGAACTTAAAAGCATGATATGTCTACATTAAGTCTTTAGCTGCCTATCAATGGTCTCAATGCTAGATCAAAACCAGTGCTGATTAACAGTACCTTGCGAAAGTGTTCACACTACATAAACAATGTTTTGGTGATGTCTTACCCACAAACTTTAATGCATTTTATTTGGTTTAATGTGTTGGAGATTAGAATATGACAAAACATTAAATTATTTAAAATTTTGTTTTGAGAAAAAGAAGTTCTTCACGAAAACAGTGTTTCAAAAGATATGTGAATAGGGTATAATAAATCTGTCCAGGATTTCATTTGTTAAAAAAACAGGTCTGAATTGCAATCACTTCCGTTTGCATATCTTTCAGTTGGGTTGTGGAGGATGCTGTCATCTACATGCTTCAACAGGCTTTTTCACCCCTGACCATCCTAGGTGTTTTCAGGATCACCCACCCTTTACTGTTAAGGGAGTACCTGCAGGAATGGACAGTTCTCTTGCTGATGACCCATTACCTCACAGACAGATCACAGTATGCGAAGAACAAGTACTCATCAGGACACTGTCCTTTAATCTTTCCCTTTTACTCCTTGGGCCTCTGACCTCAGACACAAGTTGTCACTTCCAAAGGTTCTCCTACAATACGGTCACTGTGGGCAGTCTCTCTGAGGGGAATGACCTTGAGCACAGGGATATCATCATGGACTTTTTGGCTGTGGTGCCCAGAACCATCTGCACATTAACCTCAATAAGCCTAAGAAGATGATGACTGACTTCCACAGGAAGGCCACTCCTGCCTCACCGCTGAATATCCAGGGCTTAGACATTGAGACTGATTGTGTAAAGTACCTGGGTGTTCACATCAAAAATAAGCTGAACTGGTCCACACACACTTATGCCCTTGCACAAGATAGGCAAAATGCACAGTGGCCAACACCGCAGGCGGAAATTTTGTATGAACACACCGTAAGAGTTCACCAAAGTCTATAGGTAGGATGTGTTTGTAGAGATGTGTATAAAAACAGGTAAAATGGCAGCTTTGATTCGGAGTTTTGCAAGTGAAAGGGACACATATACATCCTTGTTTTAAATTCAAAGTTGGGACCTTGGGACTTGGCTTCCATTCATTTTCAGCCTCTTCTATGGCATAATCTTGTTACCTGACTCCGCCAGATGGATTTGCTCCGCATATCCATCTGGAAACCTTCCGTAGAAGTAATTTTGGGAAGGGGCGAAAATACTGGTTAGCTGATTGGCCTATGTTGGTGATAGACGGGCCAAATAAACCAATCAGATCAACGAAGCATATGACGTACTCGTCAACATGCTTCGTCGACAACGTAAACACAACCACAAGCCAAGCTACTCATGCTGCTGCAGGTAAAGGCTCGTTAGCTCAGCAAAGAAATACTTTAAAACTTATTTAATTCCGATAAAACTTGCTCGATAGCCACGCTAACGCTAGTTTCATCGGCTGAAGCCGCCATGTTCTTTAGACTGAACTGTCGCGCTTCTCGTTACGTCACACCTCAACCCGCCTCAAAGCCAACGCTGATTGGACGTTCGTTTGGTGAACGGCTCCAAATTTTCTTTAACGGAAAGTAGCCAGACTGATCTGCGAGTGAAACTTTGAAAGCTCGCGAGATCAGGATGGTCTCACGAGGCTAATAATCTTGACCCTGAACCTAATTGACATCTCATCTCATACCTAACCTCTAGCCCAAAAAGGTGAGGACAAAAAAAGGACCTCATTTTACATCAAAGTCCTCATTTTACTAGTAAAAGACACAAAAAGTTTACTCACTTAGCTGCAAGTACACACACACACACACACAAATTTGCTAAATGGTCTGACCGTTTAGAAAATGTTTCTATTGTGTGTTAGATGTTTGAGCTTTTCTAAAGTAATCCTATTCCTAAAGCAAATCTTGAAAATGCTCTTAAGTCAAAATTTCAACACTAGTTTTATATTTTTTATTTACGTTATCTGTGATATTGAATCTATTTAATGATATGAAATGTTTAAGTGTTACAAAAAACAAAACAAACAGGCAATCTTTAAGGCAGTGAATATTTTTTCATAGTACCATACATTTTTAGAAAAATTCTCTAGTGAGAATGTGCTTTCACAAAGCAGATAACAACCAAACACACATATAGATGTCAAAAAAAAAAAAAGATGTCAGTTTCATGCATTTTTCATCAAAAAAATATGCAGCTCTATTGCCAACTGTAAATATAGTGTGACTAAAAAGTGACTTTAGTAGTATGAGAAGGTTTCTACAAAAGATTAAAAACTTTTATCATTATTTTATTTGAGAACGTTTCATCATTGTACTTCATTTTATTTTTTGTAGTGTTTTTACTGACACACTAAACAGATAGAAAAAGAACACCATATTTTCCACCAAATGCTATATCTGTTGTCAGAGTATTTCACATGTAGAAATCTAGCTACTCCATTAAACATGTCCAATGTTGATAGCTGCAGTAATGGAAACATTAAAAGCAGAATTTAATTACTAAAAGACAAGTGTAAATATGTAATTCATTTTACCGTCGCAGTTAATGTGTATGCAACTTTTTGATTTGCAAGCCAACATCTAATCAGCCACAAAGCTCATTTCAACATACTCATAAGAGATGGCAGAATGTTGCCTGATGCTTTAACCAATACCCATTAGGTACATAGCTAGATCTGAAAATATTTGCAAATGAAGCTTTTAGTTTCCGCTTGAGCTGGTAGTTACCGGTGCATCCAAAGCAGATTTTTTTCCAGGTCTAGGTTGTTCAGAACTGCAGTTTTGGATGAATTAGAAGTGCCAGTGTAGCCGTGCACCTGATTCAAATGGATGTCAGGTCAGCTCATTTGTTCAGTTCATTCATTTTCTGAGGCATAAATACACTGATATGAACCAAATTATCATAACATAATGGTGAACTTTGAAAACAGTTCATGGAAAAGGGAATACTGATATGAATATTAATTTATGTCTTTCATATAAACAAGATCTAGCTTTAGCTGCTGTTTTGATTTTTATTCTTTATTTTATTGAGAGCCCCATTAGTTCATGACTGGATGCAGGGAGTATTTTGCCCGGGGTCTCCTTCATTTTCATTACAAATATTCTCTTATATAATTACAAACCCAGCCACATGCACAACAAACTGAAAGCACATTGTGAAACAAAGTAATAATAAAACAAATATATAAATAGAATAAAATACAGAATGATAACAATTATCAATGTTACTTCAAATAACTAGGGTCTGTGGTTCCAACTCAAACCCAATTATTCACAATGTTATAATTGATCTCCTATGATTACATAAAGGAACAGAGGGCAAATTCCAGATATTGCACAAATTTTGCTCCTCTGGCAGAAAGATGAAATGACACCAGTGTTACGCATGTGCATGGGAAGAGAGGAAAAGCCTCTGTCACTGCACAGGTCTATTATTTAAAGACATAATTTCTTTCTTTTTTTTTGGCACTAGTGGCTAATTTTTTTAATGTAGGAAAGGGTTTTTTTGAGAGAGGGGTGGGACATGCGGTAAAGGACCTCAGGCCGGAATCTAACCTCAGGCTGTGTTCACACTGCAGGTCTTGATGCTCAAGTCTGAGTTTTTTGCTGAAATCTGATTTTTTTGAGGTGGCTGTTCAAGCTACTGTTAAATGCGGCCATCATCAGACTTCTGTCTGAACGGTTCAAGACCACAAAGCAAGATGCGAGGAAAGGAGACGTCACAGAGCAGCGCACTATTTGTGGAATTAATGGTTAATGTAAATGTTTTGTTAAAAAAACTCAAAACTCAAAAAAAAAGATACTGCCCCGCATCTCTCCTTGTTATTTTTAGAAAGCTGTTGATTAATGTGAGCCAACAATATTAAGAACACATCATAGCAAGACCAAGTAAGGTAAGATGAAAGCAGCACAGCTATTAACAATGGTATTTTATGGAGCGCTAACTGCTACTACTGTGTGTGAAGGTATTTTGCCCCAATCTTCCTGGTTTATATCACAACCCACGTCTGCCAGTTATCACATGTCCTTTTTTACTTTATTAAACACCTTATAAAATAGAGCTGCACTATGTACTCCATCAGATAACTTACAATACTCCACCGCTGGGTTTATTTTGTTAATAATTTTGCTCTTATTGATACGGTCTCTTAATTGTAAATACTTCCACAAGTTTCCTTTCCTTTCCAGTCCATATTTTTGAATGCTTCCATCAAAAGACATTACACCCTTCATAAATCTGACCAATTGTATGAATTCCTTATTCAATCCATTCTTTCCAATTAAAATTTAAAATTTTTTGCCTATTTGTATTACTAAGTTATTCCACAAGCAGGTATAAGGTTGCCTCAAGTGAGAAAGCCTACAACACTTATGCACCTCATTCCAAAGATGTTTTGAGTATATATGGACTGGGTTTTCCTGTAAATTCAAACCATTAGCATTTTATTCTTGAGTGTGTGTCCAGTAGAGTGAAAGGATTAACCAACTCCTGCTCAATCTTGATCCAACTCATATCCAAGTCTGTTTTTGTCCAGTTTTTGCCAACCTTGACATTTCAAATGCCAGATTATAAAGTTTTACTTTTGGAAGTGCAACATCTCCAATTTCTCTTCTTTATATTGATCCTTGGTCTTTGCCATCCATCCATCCATTTTCTGACTCGCTTATCAGCACCCATTGAACGCCTGGTGATAGGCGCCAGGCGTTCAATGGGCGAGAGGCGGGGTACACCCTGGACAGGTCACCAGTCTATCACAGTCTAAACCCATATTTTGGGTTTTGTTTTGGTTTATGTTTGTTATTTGATCAGTTAGTCTTCTCTTCTGCCTCAGATTTTATTTCTGTTGTGGGCTCTGTCTTGTGTTGGATTCTTTTATAGCTTGTGTACGGTTTTAGTTTATCCTGTCTTGTCTTTAGTTTTAGTGGTGATTTATGTTCTGAACTCTGTCTCGGTCCCTGTCTTGCATAAGTTATGGTTTCCATTATGTGTGCTCTATTCAGTCTCAGCTTTGTTTTCTATTTTGTGGTTGGTCTGTATGGTTACTTTTGGTTCTTTATTAGTTTAATGTAGTTTTTGCCCCCTTCCACTGGTCCTGTCAGCCCTTCAGTCACTTCCCCTTCCTTGATCACTTCCACCTGTTTCTGGTTAATTAGTTTCTCTCTGCTCACCTGTCCACCTGCCTCAGTTATCTGCACTTTGCCAGAATGTCATGTCTCATGTCTCAGTCCTCATTCATCCGGTAAGAGCACTCCAGCATACTGTATTCTACATGTCTGCCTGATACCTAATCTGACCTGTTTGCCTGTTTTTGAGTCTGCCCAGTTCCTGTCAGTTTTTGGTTTTGCGCTTGGATGTCTGCTCTGTACCCTGCTTGGATTGTTTTTTGCCTGCCTACCTGATCCACCCTCATCATCACTTCAATAAATCCTGTTAAGCATTACCTCAAGTGTCTGGCTGAATACCTGGTTCATCTCCTCCTAAGATCATTACACAGATAACACTGCCAAAATATCATCCGCATAGAGGAACAGCTTACGTTCTCTGCCACCAGCTGTCACTCCCGTCATTTTTGAATCTGCATGTATTTTTAAGGCTAATGGCTCTAAAAATGTTGTGAAAAGCAATGGAGATAAGCTAGATCCCTGCCTCATTCCACCGGAGAGAGAAATAAATCCTTATACCAACCCATGTAAGAACTGCAGCCTCTGGACATGAATATATGGTCTTCACGCAGGTACGAAATGCTGGCCCATAACCAAACCTAAAGAGGACTGTCATGAGAAAACCTCACTCCACCCGGTCAAAGGCCTTCTCTGCATCAAGGGAGAAGGCCACGACCGGGTCCATACAAGCCTTACTTCTGTGCATTATATGCATAAGTCTCCAGTCATACTGTCTCCAGAACATCTATTCCTGATAAAGCCGACCTGATCTCCATCAATGATCAAAGGTAGTATTTTTTTCTAATGGTAAATACAATATCTTGGTAAAAATTTTACAATCCGCCCCCAAGAGGTTGATGGGGCGATAATTTGCTGGGTTGGAGATATGTCTTGTCTTTTGTAGGAATTAAGGATATTAGTGCCTTGTTAAATGAACTTGGCAGGGACTGTGAATCAAATGCTTCTCAAAATGTCCACTCTTCATAGAGGAAATGGCTGCTCATATCTCCGCTTCTGTTATAGGTGCATCAATTTTGGCAATTCCAAATCTGAGAAAAATAAATCTAAATCTGCCTTATTAAACTTTCCTGAGGATACATGATTTTACACAGTACAATTCTAATCACATTAATAAGGACATAATGAAACATACCTCCCCTTCAGTATGTTTCTTTAATAGTAAAAAACTTTATTTCTAAGAATCATGACACTGTTTTCTTTGTTTTCAAATATGGTGTTTTTTGTTTTCAAATATGAAAGAACCTTCCTCCTCTTAATTGGATCTCGTCACCCCTTTATATTCCAAGATATCATGTTAATGTATCAAGACATCAGCAAATTAGAATAAATACGCTAAGCAGTGGCTTGAAATGTATAGGAATTGAACACAATAATTTGAAACACAATCCCTTGGCCCATATAAAATGCTGTCTGAAAGAACAACTTAAACAGAAACAAAACACAGCGTAACCACGCTGTACATAGAGAACTCCCAACACTACTGTCCTCCCCAACCCGGACCATCCAGAACTTTTGTTAAAGTTTCCTCAAGTTACTTGTTCCGTGAGACATGCGCTAGTTGACCGAGGGCCTGCTTCATGTAAAAGCCCACCAACCCATTATTACTAACCTTACATAGTTTTCAGATACATACACTCAGTGAAGGTCTTCCTCTGCCCGTTCCATGTAAACATGAGCGCAGCGGAGTAGACCATCTCGTGCTTCACCTTTAGCTCTCAGAGACACTTCTTCGCCGGGCCCAATACTTTCCTCTTCTCCTCCAGCTCCTTCAAGATATCCTCAAAGATTGAAATCCTTGCGCCCTCCCAGTCGCATCCTTGATTCTCCCTGGCCATCCGGAAAATCTTCTCTCTGGCAGAAGAACGTAAAACCTTGGAGGTTTGGTCACATCCAGAGCGGGTGTGCTCAGGACTCTGTGAGCACAGTCCACCTCAAATTCAGCCTCCTTGCAGTCAAAAGCGTCTGCTGGATCTTCTGCGCATATTGCACCATCTTCCCTGGTTGCTGCAGCTCCTCTTTCAGATTCACCAAGCAGACATTATTTATTCACATTCACTTTTCACACTTGTGCCCACATTGCTTCACAATGCTGTCCAGACCTGTCCAGGGTGTACCCCATGTAGATGTACCTGTACTATATTGTCTTCCTGCTCTCAGTGAAGGTGGACACTTCTTTCTTCTCCCCTCTCCTTTCCCCTCTCCCTACCCCATATCTGCCCTGCTTCTACTTCTATGAATCTATTTGGAGCCTCTTTTTACATATCCTCCAAATCGTAAATTATGTGATCAATTATGGATCTGGTCAGCTGGACTCTCAATGCAATTGATCAAATTTTCTCAACGAGAAGATTGAGCAAGGGGAAGCCCTCATGCACTGGCGAGACATTTTTCAGCTGGACACACGGTGGACTCCTAGGAGGAGAATTGCGTTTCTCTCTTTTTTGACGGTTGAGGATGTTAAAAATACAAAATTGGATTTATAACATCTTGCTTTTTTGGAGCAGAAAGCTTTAAATGTTAGTGACAAACTCATTCCAGTGAAACAATGAAACAGAAGAAGTTATTATAGTTGTAGCTCTAGAAAACTTGGACACAATTACTTTGGATCAGAAAGCCCCAAGGATTTACTTAATTTCTTATGAATAGAAACAATTAAGTACTGTGATTTTATGCTTTCTTCATGTTTGTTAATGTGTGAAAGAAGTCTAGTCAAGGAATCTACTTAGCTTATTCCATTGTTAATGTCATGTTTTTCTTTTCCAATATAATATTTCCCTCTAATGTTTTTCTGTTTATGTACAGCACTTTTAATCATCTTGTTACTGAAAAGTGCTATATAAATAAACTTGCCTTGCCTTTTTGGCATGATATCGCCATTAGTTTTTGAGGTTTTATTTTGCCCTTATTGGTGTCCTTATGAAAGTTCAGTCATCTATATGCAGTCTAATAGGACTCATAAGTCTCAAGCATTCACCGGTTGAGAAAATCATCAGTACAAGCAGGGTATTTGCATTGCATAGCAGGAAATCAAGAAAAGTTAATCATTGCTGCAATGTTTCAGCAGCTATTTCATCAGCTATGTAGCAATCGACTACACTCCAGTACAAAAGCCCTTTATGAATTTCAAAGTCAAGCTGTAGATTTTTTTGTTACAACATATCCAAACAATCTGTATAGCCCTATGTTAACTAGTGATCAAACATCATATACTACATTAACAGATGTGTAAGCAGAGCATGTTGGAGCATGATTTACCAGCAGCAACATATCTTCTTACACTATTAAAATACGAGGCAGATCCAGAAATATATGATAGACTAAAAGGGTAGCTATAGACATACCAAAGGTCACTGACAGTAACATTTTTTTATCTGTATTGTGGACTGATGGGGTTAACAGCCACCTAAAAACCCTGGACCGAACAGGATTAACTGGCTATAGCTGTCATGTCAATGCATTCCATCTCCACACAATTGATCTCTAATGAAAGCTATGCTTAAAAATGGGTTATCTAACATCCATTTCATCATGTTACAGTATAGACATACACATCCATAAAGCATGTTAGATTTTTATCAACGGTCAAATAATGGAAATAGGGAAATTCACCAAGAAATTCTGTAGATACTGCTAACAGGATTATTTATGTGTTCAGGTTGTTGGCAATTAGATTTTGTAATTCATATTATGCAGGTTTCTTAAGAGTTGTATTAGATGGTTATGGCTGTTCCCAGGAACATATTCCCAGGCCAGAAGAGATATAATCCTCCCAGCGAGTTCAAGGCCTGCATAGGGGTCACACTTCAGTGGGACATGACAATCTCAATCTCCAAAGATGAGCATTCAGTTGGTGTCCTGATTGCATTCTATTCAGATGCCTGAACTGCTACGCTTCTTTTAGACCCTCGTTTATGAGCAAGCTACCTTTGTACCCCTTCTTGTGTGCTTGATGCATATAAAAAAAAATCAATATTTGGCCAAGAAGAAATATTGTAATGTCTTTGAAAGCTACTAAAGTGGAATGATTCGTGATTTGGGCCCGATAATTCAATCGGACACAAAGAGCAGCTTTAAAAGGTTTATTGAAGAAAAAGGTGCAGACGTTCTGGTGAGCTGCTGGCACGGACACTGGAAACACTGAAGGAGAGGGACAGGTTAGTGGCTGTAAAACAATCAGTGGGAGATCTTGTACACTAAATGAGAGCCACTAACCTTTCTTGAATCCGGAGCGTGGCACAGGATCCACATAGTGCCTCCAGGAGGATATATGGTTGATAGTTGTTAGCCGAAGCGGAATACAAAACACATCTTAACGTAAGGGGACAGTCCAGGGTCATAAACAGTGGTTCGGAGGTAGGCAGAGGTAACAAGGGAACAACCCAAAAAGCTTAATCTGGAATCCAGTCCAGGCTCTTGTTCCACAATACACGAAGAGGCAGAGGTAATAGATAGGGCAAGGTAGAGTCAGGTACTTGCACAGTTCGTTGTCCAGAATCCGAAGACCAAACGAGAGAGTCTAACAGGTGCGAGGCAAACAGGCAGGCAGTCAAGGACCGCTGGCAGGCAATGTTCCCCCTAATTTTTCGTGTGTCTGAGCAAACACACAGACTCCCTGAGCATTCGCTTGAGCAACAGCACACGTGCACACTGAGGCTACATTACGCCTGTCCAAAACCTGAGATTATAACAAGTAACATGGCTTACTAAAAGAATCAAGTTACAGCAATAATGTATTTTAAATTACTTAGTTTAGATAAAACTGATTTAGCCAGATTACATGAAAAAGACAAAAGTCTTTTTAAAGAGCTGTATAGCTGTACAGCATATTTTTATTTCAGATTAGGGTTTCTGCTTAGGAAGAACTGAGAGACATGTACATCTTTCAGAGTTCCAATTTTATTACAATTAAATTATTTACATTTTCTGCAGTGAGAATTAGCACAAGCATGTGGTACTGTGCAGCCTCTCTTCTCTGTCTGCTCCAGGGCAGCTGTGGCCACATTGTAGCTCACCACCATTATGGTGTGAATGTGTGAATGAATGGATGAATGACTGACCAGTGTAAAGTGCTTTGGGGTCATCAGATGATTTATTTCAATATTCTCAGCTCGCACATTGCTTTTGGAAAACATCGAGGCAACGCTCTCAGTTCTGAACAATTTCGTTGTGCTGCTCTTTGTTTTCATCCCAACGGCAGCTTTTTGATAATGTAGGAGACACAGAAAATCTTTCAGAAACAGCTGTATGTCGTGCTGTCAGGAATGTCACTGTTGCACTGTTTCATAGTCAGAGACCCACTAGATTAATAACAGAACTACACAGGATGAAAGAAATACTGTATCAAATTTTTGCACTTCCAGCTCTGCTTTTACATTCATATATTTGTTTCCATTCACATATTTTTTTCCCCCAACAACATTAGGGCTACTGCACATTTATTCACTTAAATAACACCACTTTTACTTCAGCTGAAAATTTACATATAGCCTATATGATTAATATAAAGTGCGGTTGTCACAAATTAAACACCTACAAGACAATCAGTGTCAACTCTTTTTTAAGAAGGATGGGTGAACAATGCTGGCAAAAAGATGAACATATCAGGTATTTCAATAACTCACACCATCCCATCATTAATTGCATATGATGAATATAGCCAATTAATGTTTTACTTGAGTATCGTTAAAAATACCTGAAAACCTTACCTGATTAAACTGTATTTTCACACTTCATCATGATTTGCTGCCATGTCCTTTCAATGCTTTTTGTATTCAATGCCCCCTCCCCTTTTGTGTTCAGTGAGCGAAGTAAAAACAGCTTTAATTCTCTGTCAAATAACTCTCAAATCACTCATGCATTGACTTTTTCAGCTATTCTCTGCCACCAGCTCACCTTTTTTGCTGCAACTACACTGTTACTTATGGTTTAATATTCTCCTTATGCCTTCATTAAAGATTTCTAATTCCACTTGTGGGAAATGCGCACTTCCAGGCTCCTTATTTCCTGCCATTGACATGGTGAATCATGTTATCTGCATTCTATTGAGGAGGACATTTTTTCTGCTTGCGTTTAACTCTTGGTTGATTGGATGCTGTGTCTATTTACCTGACTGATATCACCTGTTCTGAAACCGAAGATCCGAGACAGTGGAACACCGTCTCACCAGAGTTGCAAAATTGTATAAAATAACTTGGTTTATTATTATTTTGTTTACAGTTTAGCTTGGATTTTATTTTTTGCGCAGCAAAGATTTGCTGTGCGCGTTGAATCCATTTGCCGTGCGCGATTGCGCAGCTTAGAGGGAACACTGCTGGCAGGTCTACTCACACTAATGGTTTCTGAGAATCTGGCGGCTGCACACTGGAGGAGCCAAGTATATATAGTGCTCCACACAGGTGGGGCAGCCCCAGTAATCACAGCAGTCACAGGTGCAGGTAATCAGGATAATTGCTCGAGCAGCACAGTAGGCAGGGGTTGACGTAACAGTCAGCAGCAGAGACACAGAATCACATTAAACACTGTGAACATTACACCTAAGTGTGTATTAAAGAAGTTAACTTTATATTGCCATCATCCCATCTCTCTTGTATTTCAGTAGTGTATTATGATGTCTTAGGTAAATAGCAACACGGCCTTCCTATGCATTTGATACACTTTTTGTGCACAGTATGATAAAGTCTGACAAGGTAGCTAACACATTTTTGGACATCTCAAAAGATTTTGCGGTGTGAATGTCACAACTCAGAAATGGTACATGCAGCACACATATGAGCGACTGAATTGAAACACAATTTTAATCAACATTTGGTAATCACAGCTTCCAAACGTCTACTGTAAACAGAAATGTGTTTCTCAGCTTTGATTTTGACCTATTCTTCCATACAAACTATATTCATATCTTGATTGTCATGATTTGGGTTTTGGTTCATGTTTATTTGATCAGCTATCAGGTTTTGGCTTCCTCAGCTTTTGTACTGTTTTAGGTTATCCGGTCTATGTTTATTGTTTTGGTTAAGTAGCTTATTTCTGCCTCTGGGTTTATTTCTGTTTTGAATTCCAGTTTAGTCTTTTTACTTCGTCAGTTATTCTGGTCCCTGTATTAGTTCTGATTTTAGTTCTGTGATCTAGTGTCCTGTCAGTTCTGTATTGCTCCCGCCTTCGGTTAATTACTTTCAATTCCGCTCACCTGTTTATCCGTCTATTTAAGCCTCACTCCCTCCTTAGTTAGTTGTCGGGTCGTCGTCAATTCATACCATGCGTGCATCCCCTGTTTTCCTGGTAAGAGCTCCCAGCGTCTTGATTCATTTTTTGTAACACGTTTTGTATTTTTCTGCCCAGTTTCTGTTTGTCAAGTATCGTCTGGATGTCTGCCTTACCCCTTTTTTGGATCCTGTCTGTTTGCCTGTTTTATTCCCTCTAATAAATCTCCGTAAAGAGCATTCCTAGTGTGTTGGTTGAATTCCGGATTCATCTCCCTTCTAATTCGTGACATTGATGATTGTGGGGGTGGTTTTTATGCACTCTGATCATCAGTTCTTTCCTCAGATTTTCATTTGGATACAGGTCAGGTGATTGACTTGGCCATGTTAGCAAGTTTATGTTCTTCCTCTGAAAGTTTAAGTTAGAACCACCTCGGCTATGTGCTTGGAACAACCATCTTGCTTGGAAATCCACACTTGTTTCATCTATAGATTCTTGTCTTAAATGTCCCAATTATTTTCTCCAGTCAACCTTCCTTCAGTTATATGAATTCTGCTGTTATCATAAGACAGCCCGCACAGAGATATTCTATCCACTGAATTTCTCTTATGGCATGGTGTATTTTTGGATGATGTAAAGTAGCATTCTTTATCCAAATATGGTGCATACAGTGAAATCTTAAGAACTCAGCTTTAGCCATCTAATCAGAATAGATTCTGCTAGCACTTCACTGGCTTTGCTTCTGCAGCAAACTCTAACCATGTTTCAACATGCTACTACTTCAGGAGTACTGTTTCTCCTCAGTGAATTTATATAATTTCCATTGAGGTTGCACATATTACTTTTTGTTTTCTGGGGAGGAAAACTCTACCTGCTATTTCCAGATGATGCTAAAGCTCTCTGTAAGTGTTCCTTTGCTATTGGACAATTCCTTTGACTATTCTCTTGACTCCTCAGTCAGAAATCCTATAAGGGCCATTTGGCCATGGGTGATTTATCATAAATGTAAATGGACTGATCTTATATAGTGCTTTTCCAGTCATACTGACCACTCAAAGTGCTTTACATGTAGCCATATTCACCCAATCACACTCACTAACACACACATTCATACACACAATACACATATCAGTAGGCATTTTGAGGCACATTGATATGTGATTAGGGAAGCTGGAATCAAACCCACAACCTTCCGATTGCAAGACAACTACCCTATCCATTGAGCACAGTCGCCCCTATTTATGGTGAAATAGTGACTTGACCTCTCAAGGTTTCTTTTTTGGACTACTGTCCTGCTTTTTCACTCCTCTCTTAAGCCGCCTGTATTCTTTGTCCATCATCTGCACATTGCTATCTTTAAAACAACGACCCTTGTCCTTGAGTTGTAAATGGAGTGCTGAGTCCTGAGCTTTTTTTTTTTTGTATCAAGCAATCCTTTTGTGTAGTAACTATTTTTTCCTCCAATGTAGAAGTTGGAACAATCCTTGCTGCACTGGACTGCATATACAACACAGCTGAGTTTCTGTTTGGGTATTTAATCCTTGTGGTAAAATAGCCCGAGAGTGTCGCTGGGTTTAAAATACAAGAATACTGTCCTTGGAAAGGATCCTTTTTTGGCTTCCTTGGTACTCAACCACAATCTACAAAGATAATATTTTTTTCAAGCACTCCTATTTGCTGCTTCAGTGGACATAGTGCATTTCCTTGAAATCATAGATGCCCTAACATAAGCCCAGTTAGGATATCCAGAGGTTGAAATTGCTTTCTTTGTGTGTTTGTGTTCCCCTTGCTTTGCTTCCATCCTTGTGGGTACCTGTTCTGCTCGAAGCTTCTGTTTGCTGATGACTGACAGTTTATTGTCCAGTGGGTGATGAGATTCAAAAAGTTGTTAGAAGTCTGCTTGGGTATTCTATAGACATCTGTGGTGGAGCTTCTCTCATTCTCAATGTGCACCAGACATTAAAAAACAGGTGAATTGATCTCTTTGACATCCTCCCTCGTGAACTTCATGTTGTCCACTGATTTGATGTGTTCAAGACACGTTTCATAAGAGTTCAGTGCTCTGCTTCCCACTTCATCCATGTGAAGATTAGCCACGATGGATGAATCTGGAGATCTCACGGGTCCTTGCTTCCTTCTCCAGAAGTTGTCCTTGCTTTTGTAATATGTGGTGGAGAGACATAGATTCAACATAGTGCAAATCTGGCATGATAAGATATTGGTCCTTTTAGTTAGCTACCTATCTTCTCGCAGTAACCTCCAACAGAAGCAGACTCAGTACGATCAGTAATTGAGGTAGACAGGTATTCAGATAAAAAGGGATGTGTCCCTTTTTAAATCTTAAACCAGCATATATTAATTTCTACATTGTAGCAAGACTGTTATCTAAATACTGACTCAGCTGGTTTCTAAGCTTTCTATGCTTATTTTCCCTTTCTTCATGTGTGTAATACATGTTCAATATATTATTTAAATTGTATTACCCTCAAATTTGTTGGATCCCTAGCATGTGTGCATTACTGGGGTTGTTGCCAAAACCAGGTTTAAATTTGATGTCAATGGCCTCATTAGAAATGTTTAAACCGAGAAAAATGAGGATGTGTTCAATACTTGTTTTACCCTACAGTATGTAGCTAATTTAAAGACATTAATAAAGCATTATACAGGAAAAGACAATAAAACGTGTACAAAAGGAATGTATGTAACTGACTTAGAGTGTGTCGGTATGACCTGATTCAAATTACGTTTTTGCAAAGTGCCTTGAGATGACAGGTTGTAAATTTGCACAACATAAATAAACTGAATTGAATTAAGTAATTTTATTTAAACCAGAAAGGGTTAACACTTTAGATTCTACTTCACCTCTTAGTTCAGAAAAGTTAGCCACTATCAGCAATACTAGTCTCTTATTTAGGACAGTTTCGTCTTCTTGACATTTTCTTGCTGCTTGAGCAGGGCAACTGTGTACATCTTATGCATTTATTCTGTTGGGGAAATAGCGCCAAAAGGCAATTGCGAAACTTCAAAAGAAGGTTGTTAAGATAATACGTGTTATTTCCATGCTGGGCAACCTTTTCTGTGCCCGAAGAGAGATTTTGATTGTTTTAAAGTGGTAATATGGATGCATTTGAAGTCTGGTAACTGTCGTTATCTGATGCATGAGTTGAATTGTCTCCTCTGAAGTCTCCCTCCAATGGAGACTTATAGAAACAGTTTATTTAAATTTCAGAAACCAGCAATAGTCTCATTAAAGTTATTTTCTTTTTTCTGTAATATTTCATATCTTGTCTTTCTGGCAGCTAAGCTTTAATTAATTCTTGGCTCAAAATTTCACTAGCGGCTGGGTTGATGAAAAGTCTATTCACCATAATTTGAAATAAGAGTTGAAACTATGATCCCTTGATCTTAAACTGGCATTTCTTTACAATTAATTTTGTATTGTTGCAAATTTGAAATGGCAATGTTACTTCATCGTAACATCTGACAATCTCCATGATACATAAATAGTTATTAACTCTAGAAAAAGTCGACTTATTGTGGTATTTTTTCTTTGTGCAGCCGTGTTATTATTGCATGTTTTATGCTCATTATAATGATAATGGGGAAGAGTTATGAGCATGGGAGCAGGCAGATAAATTACATTTAGCTTATGCATATTGTAGAAATAATTGACTTGGTGAGTGTGCTTATGTGCATTCCTGGGCCAAGCAGACTTAGCATATGAGTCGCTGTTGCCTCTCCTGGCAGCTGCTGAGGATAATATATTCCTGTAGGACACAATCATTTTAATAGCTCATCCATTTGTTCAAGAGACAATTGATTTTCTCTGTTTCAATGCACGTTAGTCACATTTGATTTCTCTCATCCCATTTGCATTTGTCATATTTTCAGACTGTGTAGCTTATGCCCAGGCTTTATGAAAGGAAATCTTTATTCAGGTGCCAGGGTTGGTGTTTAGATGGGATCCAAGTGAAGATTGAGACTGCCAATAAAGAAGATTTAGGACATCATTGGCATATCATTGCAGTACAAGTCAGAGGGGAGAAATTCAGAAAAGCACATCATCGGAGAGTTCATCAACCAAAATATTGACAGAAAACTTGGTGCAGTGCTGCTTATATCACTTTACCAGATTGTGTATCTATCTTGCATTTTTGTGGTGTATACATATATAAAGCTTTAAATAAAGAACAGTTCAACATTGCCACATGATAATGTAGAATACATATTGTGATCTCCACTTTAAACAGGAGTACCATGAGCATTGCAATTAAGAGCAAAGTTCAAACCAGATGTTAACATACTGAATAGAAAGACGCATAACCTTTCTTATACCATAACTTCCTGACATTTAATTAGACTAAACTTTTCCTGCTTTAGGTCAGCCAGGATTATTAACATTATTATGGAATTTTTAAATTGGGAAATATTGAAGCATTGTCGAAACCAGTGGTTCTCAAATGTTTTCTGCTGTGCCCCCCTTTGAAGAATTAAATAAATAAATAAACTAGAACCTCCATCCTCATCATTTGGCGATATATGGTATAGACGCATTGCACAAAGATGGAAGTCAAGTCCAGACAGTGAATTCCATTCGTGAGGCCACCTCTTTGTATTTTGAAACCTAACTTGCAACCTGGTCATGATCCAGGGGTGTTAAATGCAAGCTATGATGATATTTTATTCAGTCTTAGGAGTTTGATCAGGTGTGTGCATGGCAAGAAAAAAAAAACTGTGACTGCAGTTTTAGGAACACGTTAAATATGTAAAGATTAAATAATATACTGAATTTACAAGGCTAATCTAAAGCTGTCCAATACCTAATAAAGTTACTGACAACATTTTAGTCAGACTGGCTTGTTGGGAAGTAGAAAAAAGCTCAACTGTGATTCATAAATTCCAAGCTGGAAATTACTGGATGTATATTTAAAGTCATTAACAAAAGTCATGAAGAAATCTGGGGTTTTAACAACAGGGCAATAAGAGAAAAACAACTTCCTGTCCACAAACAAATCGATAGTAATATACTGTAAATTGGTCCTAAGAATAGTAATCTCTATTATTTGTTAAACTTAGTCATTAATCGTGACAGCTTAGCATCAGGTGTGTTTTTCTGCTATCTGTGTCTCAGTGTGTGATTGCAGTTTTAGACAAGACATTCTAGATTTGCTTTGAAACCCAGTAATAAGGAAAGGTATGAGATCCTGAATACACAATTTATGCCTAAGAACCAACATGACCCTGGTTAGTAAAATCAAATATGTCGGGCCTGCCTAATTAATACAGTTAACCTCACCCTTTGACTTTTATAAATCTTATTAGCATTACGTAATAACATTCATTAAACTCAGAGCTGGCTCCAAGTAAAATCAGCCTAATGAGGTGAGATATGAATCTACAGAATTATCTTTTTAAGGCTCTTAATTTGAATAAGTACAGAAAGAAAAGAAAATGTTTCTGTAATGAAAGACAAATTTGAGCTTGATGAATTCCAGGTTTCAATTAGAAACTTAAGAAAAGATGCATTACAGCGTTGTTCTCTCTCATACCTATCATTTTACCAGAACCAAATCAACCCTCAGCTGCTCAGCACATATATGGTAAACACGTTTACCGTATAATATGAGAGCTACAAATATTTAGCTTTCAAACTCTCATCTCAATTCGTTGAAGTGCCTTGTTCCAGCATGAGGAGGAGATATTAGATACATGTGGTTTTTATCACACAATAGAAAGGTCTTGCTCTCTGACACAGACAAGGTGTAGATTATTTGGCTTTTGTTTATGCAACATATTACAAATATCATATTTCTAATCATGTAATAATATTATTATTAGTATATGTGTTAGTATCTAACCAGGTTTTAGTCTGGTGTTAATATAAGATTATTATTATAGATGTGTTGTGTGTATATATATATATATATATATATATATATATATATATATATATATATATATATATATATATATATGTGTATAATAATGGCGTCTTCAGCTGTTTTTGAACAGTCAGAAATTTCTACTTTCTGTTATTTCTAACAAAAATGTATCTTGATTGCTTAGTTACTTAAAGCTTAGGGAAAAAAAACAATATGGTTATACTGCTAATGCTCCTAGGTGTGGTATATATAGTTACTAGACAATAAACATCTTTTTTGCATCAGATAAACATGGTTGTTGCAATAGTCAGTCAATATTCTTTTTTCACTTTGTCCCTGAGGTGAGGATAGGATGTGTTAACATTTTCAACTCACGATTGGTTATGGCTTTTAGGTAAAATCACATCCCTGATGTCATCCTTTGACTCATTAAGTTTTAAACACAATGAGTGAAAACAGCTGAAACTATTTATGTTACAGATTTACAAAATATAGTAACAACTACCACAGTCCATTTCAGCAGTTACAACTGAATCATCTGTGTTTAATTTCGTATGCTGTCTCAATATTGTTAAGGATTAGGCCTCATCAGATTCTATTTGAACTTTTTAATGCAATTTAACCAGATTCTGGAAAACCTAATTTTATAACTAGCTATGAAGGCTTGATTTTTGTTGATCTGAGGACCCACTGGCATGAGGGAAACACTTTGCTCTGGAGGATAAGCATTTGGGGAGGTTGACAGGTTGCTGGATGAATCCATGCTGAAAGAAAAGCAAACTTCAGGTGATCTTGAAATTCTTCTGTCAAAATAATCCTGTTAAGGCTCAGTTTTTCTGCAGCTGAACGCACTTTGAAAAGCCTTCATAGCTGACTGTCAGCTCTAGCGTGAAATAGGGAGGATTAAAAAGGAATGTGATCCAGCAGCAGAGTTAAAATGATACAAGCCTCCAATTTAAGAGGGTGTTAAAATATTAAGCAATAAGTTCTCTCTGACTAGTGTTTGTTTGGATGGTCTGAGTCCAACTTCAGTGCTTCACTTTTAAGATGTTTGTATAATATGAAAGTGATTATGTTCGGATTCATGCAACTTTATTTTTCCTGCTAAACTTTGCTTTGTAAAAAGAGCAGCTGTGTTACTTACTTTATCTGACAGTAGTCACATTGTTACAATGGTATGTGGATTTTTACGTTTATACATGGAGAAGTGATTCACATTATTGAAAGTTTAGAAATTCCCCCCCATTTGAAATACACTATATTTAAACATAAATGTGTATCAACAAATAGGCTTTATATTAATGTACATGTATTTTATAAAAGCAATAGTGTTCTTCACAAAGGTATCAATACCTTTGTCATATTAAAACCATAATGATCAATGTGTTTTATCGGGATGTTAGGCAACATATATCACAAAAAGGGAACACTTTTAGGCATTGTTCACATCTAGCTAAGTCTTTATAAAAACAAATATCTCTCCAATATCATTTAAAAAAATAATATCTTCCACATGGGATAGTTTTCAGAAAAGTTTTCATCCACACAAACTCACACAAATACATCCCTGAGCGTTGTTTTAAACATGCCAAATGCGAAGGGGGCAGTATACCGAAAAGCTAAAACCTATGTCAGCCAATCAGTATCCTTAAAAACAACCACATGGTGTCTCTATTTAGAGAGAGACTTGCTGACCTCCAAGTAATTATAATAATACATTTAATTTCTAATGCACTTTTTATCAGCAAGATCTCAAAGTGCTACAGAGTTAAAATAAGTTGAAAACAAGGTAAAGGGAATTAAAAACATACTTAATTAAAAACAATAAGATAAGGTAAAAAATTAGTTTGTGATTAGCATCCATAGGCTTTTGGAATTAAAAGGTTTTCAGGCCTGTTTTAAAAGAGCCAAGGCTCTGAATGGCCCTCAGCTGGGTAGGGAGGCTGTTCCAGAGGCGTGGTGCACAGATGTGAGCAGGTGTGTTTGTAAAAACAAACAGGCAAAAGCAACGTTTATAACGTTCCATATATGGAACTTTGAAGTCTTGATACCGAAATGAAGACAGGAATGCTATGTGGTCGCCAGAGTAGCATTAGTTAGAAATAAACGTTTGAATATACCGTTGATTTTGTAGCAGTGAATTTGGCCATTTTAACATTGACATAGATGACTCATAGAGTAAACAGTCAATCACAACACCAACATAAAAATCAGCACTTCACTGATAGTATTTTGTTTTCCTCCACTGCATGGCTAAGTCTATAACAATTGTTGGGCATGTAACATCAGCACCACAAACTTGACACAACACAGTGTCAAGTTTGAATATTGGGCTCCCTGCCTGTCAGCAGTATTACATCTAATGTGTTTTGGTTTACATCATTTCACTGTAAAGTGCCTTGAAATAATTCATACCTTTTCACACTTTGTGATAAACAACCACAGTTACTTATTGTTAAATACAAAGGCTAATTCTTGTTTTTTTTCCTGTTTTTCATTTTATATTTGCATAATATAAATACTAGGGCTGGGCAACGATTAAAATATTTAATTGCGATTAATCGCCCTGATTAATCACATTGTATTTACAAACTCCAAGAATGAATTCAAAAGTAGTGTAAAGAGCACTTTTATTTTAATGTTCTGCTGCCATATGAACAAAAGTGTTGTAACATTTGTAGCACTTATCAGTAACACATATTTAGTGTAAAGCTCAACTTAAACATGTAAAACAAAAAATAGCAATAATAATAAATTAAAGCTTATTGCCACTGACAGGGAATTCTCTTTATGGGGAAAAAAATCTACCAAAAACAGGCAATTTCTGAGGTAACCGCATTACCATTTTATGTTCAATACCAAAGTTTAACTTGGCAGTGGTTACAACTAACTTGTTTCTGTCATATTTGTTGCTGGAAGAACTTTAAACTGAAATGCTTGCTAACTCGATATGCTTGCGTTGCTTGCGTTTATTTGACGTTAACACGCGGTTTTTTGTTGTTGCTTTCTCGCGTGCATATAGTGAATGGCAGGGAAAAACAGGCAAAAACACATGGATGCTTTGAAACGAGAAGCGACTTCACCGACGGCGTTGATGCAGACCCCCCCGCTCCGCACAAAACTTGTTCCGGCCGCCAACTCACCGCCTCGCCTAAGCAAATTCCTGCGGGAAACACCGCCTTCCGCCTGTCGGCTTTGTTTCTTACTCTGAATCCGAGGTTTGGCTGACAGCGAGGTTATTGGCGCATTATCGCCACCTACTGTTCTGATTCAAACCCCTACACCGCAGCAACAGACCTTCACAAAATAAAAGCATGTGAGCAACATGCGTTAATGCGCGTTAAAGAAAATATCGCCGTCAATAGTCTAATGAGTTAACGCGAAATTAACGCGTTAACTTGCCCAGCCCTAATAAATACATAATATTTATATTTGGAAATGCTGTAAGTGGTGATGGTCACAGTTGGCTTAGGGGAGGCTTTTCTTCTTAAGTGTCAGGGAAATTGGGCAGAGCTGACGGGAAGACAAATGTAGGGCAATACTGGATGGACTGATCACCCTGATGGAGCATTTAAACAACACAAAGACCCTTTATATTACATATGTGTCTATGGCATTGGTGCCCAAATAGTCTTCCAGAGTTAAAATTGTGCATGTTTGTTTTATATCCTAATTTAACACACCTGAGTCAGTTATGACCCTTACAGGGCCCCTGCAGAACATCATGACATGCTGTGAGCAAAGTTTAACCATGTGAATCAAGATCTGCCCTCAAGATCTGCCAGATCTTGAGGGAAGCTACGGAAGCAGCGAGCAAATGTGCTGCAAAAGAGGGTATGCTTGAAAAAAGTCCTATCTTAACCAATTTCTTTAGATTTTTTTTTTTTACCAGTTAGTGCTTTTTTTTGGGCTCAAATTGTTTAATCTGTAAATATCTAAAATAGGAGAACATACCAGAGTGAAAGGCTATTTATTCCCTTCATGTTATCACCCTGACATACTTTAATGAACTTAGAGGAAAGATTTGATGTTATAGGTCTGGAGTGTGAAGGCCAGTGGGAATAGTTTGTCAGATCAGATCCAAGATGTCAGGGTTGGTGTCTAACTTATCATGGCTGTAAGTCATGTGGTGTATGACCTGAGCTGCAGTGCAGTTAGTTAATTCAGTGTCACAACATCAAAGGTCTGCTTTTTGCCTTCATGCTTGCAGAGACATTGAGACAAATGCATAGACACCAAAGCCTCAAAGCTAATTTTGATGTTAAAGATTAACTCATTTTACATGTCAAAACTCATATGTTCACAGATTTCAGCTGTGCTCAGTCAGACTCAGACTTCATTTTTTTCACAGCTGAAATAATTTCCTAAGATATCAAATAATAAACCCTCCTAATGAGTGTATAAAGAGTTGTAATGGTGGCAAAATAGATCTACAATGATCTGTCTCCACTTCTGATAAAGTGCCTTATTGATGAGCAATGATAATTCTTTGTCTTACCAGATTTAGGAGTTAAGATGCTATAGGTTTAGGATGTGTTATAGCACAGTCTAACATAAAATTACATTTACAGCTCCCCCTTCAGATACAATTTTCTTTTGAAAAGATTATAATATAACATAATTTGAAATTCCGCAGATGCTTTTAACATTTTTAACATTTTGGCAAAGGCATTCATAAAGGGTTTATTTAACGAAAGAAAAAGCCCAGAAATCAATGGGGAGAGAGTACACTAGTTCAACAGGGGGAACTATGAAAGACCATATACAGTGAAGAGTTATAACTAATAAAAGAAACACGTGGGAGTAAAATAAATGACTGGAAACAAATGAGGGAATCCTCATGGGGTTTACACTTCTGACATGGCAAAAGCAGGATGTAGCTTACAACACATTTTTGTGTGTTGCCCACTCCATCCAGAAGCAGTTTTATGCTTAAGGTTTTGCAAACTTCAGCACATCACTGAAAATTTGACAGTTGTGTGCTGTGACGAACTTTCACACAGCCAGAAAACAAGCCACAACATTTGACAAAGACACCAGTAGAGTATAATCAACCCAACACCCTCTTTTCCTCCTTGTTCCTGTACTTTTCCCTATCAGCCTGTAAACGAACTAGCTAAAAGTTAACATTAGATTGCTTTTCAGAAAAGACACCGACCTAAAGCTTTCTAATGTCTAATAATCAGTAGACAGTGTATTTTCAGTCAGGTCATTGTTCAATGTTGCATCCCACAACAAAAGACCCAAGTTTATTTGAAACTAGGGCTGGGCAACGATTAAAATATTTAATCGCGATTAATCGCACTGATTAATCGCGATTAATCGCGATTAATCGCATTGTATTTACAAACTCCAAGAATGAATTCAAAAGTAGTGTAAAGAGCACTTTTATTTTAATGTTCTGCTGCCATATGAACAAAAGTGTTGTAACATTTGTAGCACTTATCAGTAACACATATTTAGTGTAAAGCTCAACTTAAACATGTAAAACAAAAAATAGCAATAATAATAAATTAAAGCTTATTGCCACTGACAGGGAATTCTCTTTATGGGGAAAAAATCTACCAAAAACAGGCAATTTCTGAGGTAACAGCAGGGAGCAGCATTACCATTTTATGTTCAATACCAAAGTTTAACTTGGCAGTGGTTCCAACTAACTTGTTTCTGTCATATTCCATGCTGGAAGAACTTTAAACTGAAATGCTTGCTAACTCGATATGCTTGCGTTTATTTGACGTTGACACGCGTTTTTTTGTTGTTGCTTTCTCGCGCGCATATAGTGAATGGCAGGGGGAAAACAGGCAAAAATACATGGATACTTTGAAGAGAGAAGCGACTTCACCGACGGCGTCGATGCAGACCCCCCCGCTCCGCTCCGCACAAAACTTGTTCCGGCCGCCAACTCACCGCCTTGCCTCGCCTCGCCTAAGCTCGCTCGCGGTACCTGCGGGAAACACCGCCTTCCGCATGTCAGCAGTGTTTTTTTCCGGCCAGCACCTTTCTTCCTCTTTGAATCTGAGGCTGGGCTGACAGCGAGGTTATTGGCGCATTATCGCCACCTACTGTTCTGATTCAAACCCCTACACCGCAGCAACAGACCTTCACAAAATAAAAGCATGTGACCAACATGCGTTAACGCGCGTTAAAGAAAATATCGCCGTTAATAGTCTAATGAGTTAACGCGAAATTAACGCGTTAACTTGCCCAGCCCTATTTGAAACATACATGCTGTTTCAACTTCTGCAGCTTTATTTCTCTTTTTTGTCAGATAGATCATTATTTACTTATGTCAAGAATATTCACTGCCATAAACTTCCCATAAATGATAAAAAAAGAGAAAACATTTATCTGACTGGTGCAGTTCTGTTTTACAGTCTACAGATGTATATTCTAAATCACATGGTTATGTAAACTCATCACACATGTGAGAGCATTCAGGCCACTGTGACAAAAGCCTTCCCATGGTGTCATTCTTAAATTCAGTTTTTGCTTGGATGGGTGCATTACCTCAACAGTAGGCTAAGTGGGTAAGCTAATAGGTTGATCTTTGCCTCATCTCCCAATTTCAGATGGGCTGTTTAAAAATAACATTAGCAGTCTTGATAAGACCTTTTTCACCAAGTGTTGCAGGTCTGGGTAAACAAAATCAATCTCTTTTCCTCCCTCACTTTCTCTCGCTCCATTAACCAAGTGATGCGACATCTCTATCTGTGTTAATTAGCAGAGCCTGGTGTGCTGGTATCGATTATTAACTCTTCAAAAAATCCACAAGGACTGCTTTGAATGTTGAATACAGCTGCAGCCCTAACACCTTGGCTGGATCCATCTTTTTTAAATCAGGGTCTTACTTGTTTCTTACATTTCTTCTCTACAGTTTGTTTTCCTTTGTGTACAAAGCAAAAGTTCGATTGTCAGTTGAAGATAGGCTGTCAACCAAATGCACAGAGGCAAAAACAAATTGGTCCTCATCTTTTTGTTAGATAACACAGAAAATGAAAGAAGTTTTAAATTAATTTTAAAATGATTTCCTTTGTCAACATCAAAACTATGGAATTGTTTTGTCAGGAAGGAAAGGTGTGGGGGGGGGGCAATGGTTACTTTCAGAAGCATGTTTACTTGTTAACAAAATAAGTAAATAAATATTGAGATGGTCCATATAAGACATATTGATTTAGTTTGATTCATGTCTATCTTTCTGACATGGAGACATTTTTCCTGTTACTATTAGGTCGGGATAGGCATTGGTCTTTTAAAGCTTTGAACAGTTATTCCAGTACACAAGGTGTGAGGTCCCTTGAGGTTTGTATGATCTCCAGCCATTAGGATTGTGTGTGCGTGTGTGTGTGTGTGTGTGTGTGTGTGTGTGTGTGTGTGTGTGTGTGTGTGTGTGTGTGTGTGTGTGTGTGCGTGCGTGCGTGTGTTTGTGCGCGCGTGTTGAATGCCATGGTATCACAAGGGACACAGGCACCAGGAGTCCGTACAGCATAGCCATATGCTCGACACAGTGGTATGTCTGCAGTGAAGCACAGAAACAGTTTCCCACGCACCAAAGAGACATAAGGTCGGCGGGCTGAGGCAGTAATGACAGTCAATGGAAACGGCAAGTGATTATCTCAGCCACACCCCGACGTACAGACCCAGGGCCTGGTTGTCCCAGTGGCTGGGTGCCCGCACAGGATCCCTGCAGCAAGACCGCAATGCACTAAGGAGGGTATTTGTCCGCAGAACCCCTATCTCACCAGGCAAGCATCAGTATTCAGCAGCAGTAAGAGCTACAGCTGAGGAAAGCTGAGGAAAAAAGGAACTGGACAGTTGCTCAATGGTCCAAAGTCCTGTTTTCAGATGAAAGTCAATTCTGCATTTCATTTCGAAATCAAGGTCCCAGAGTCTGGAAGAGTGGAGAGGCACATGATCCACTTTTTCAGACTCTTGAAGTCCAGTGTTAAGTTTTCTCAGTCAGTGGAACCCCCTGCTCCAATCTGAGCGCACACCCCTCAAGGTCCAAAAATCCCCCCAAAATGCATACACTATTAGTATGCCTCTGCGCCATCTGAGAAAGCCTAGGGTTTTGTAAGCTTCTAATGGCTAATTGTTTTGTTTTTTTTGGTGAAATGGAGGCACTTGTCTAGATGTGTAGCAGCACCTCAAGTACAGTATTTCCTTAATGGGAAAGTCATATGAAATCAGCCAAGATATCAGTAAAATAATTGTGGACTACCATAAGGCTTGTTTTGGTACAATTTCCAGGTGCCTGAAAATTCCATGTTTATCTGTTCAAACTATATGCAAATATAGAAAGCATGCAAATATCCAGTCAGTGTACTATGTCCTAGAAATTAAAAATTTCCAGTGGGAAAATGTGTGTATAAGCCACAGAACAAAAGCAAAAGACCTAGTGAAAATATTGGCTAAAACTGGTCAGATAGTGTAATTATCCACGGTGCAATGAGTGCCGACATGGGCTAAAAGACCACATACAGGGAAAACGCCAGCAATCCAAAAACAACATAAAAACCCAGATTACAGTTTGCAAATGCACTCAGAGGTAAATGCATTAGATGTCCTATGGTCTGTTCAAACTAAAATTGATGCCTTAGGCCATAATTATCATCATTATTTGTAGTTAAAATGGGGAAGCTTGCAAGCCTTCGAACACCACTCCAGCATGGAGAAGCAGTGTCACATTGTGTTGGTGTTTTGCTGTAGCAGAAATAGCTACAGTTCACAAAATTGATGGCATAAAGAGGAAAGAAGACTGTACTAATACTAAAACTACATCTCAACAGATCAGCCATGGAGTTGGCAATAAATGGGTCTTCCTATTGACACTACGAATACTGTCAAACTAGTTACAAAGTGGCTTGAGGACAAACAAGTCATTGCTTTTAGAAGTTCATCACAAAGTCCTCATCTCAGGGCAGAGCTGAGTATGTGAGCAAGGTAGCCTACAAAACACAACCCAATCATCCTACTTCTGTCAGAAGTAAGGGGACCAAATCTCAGCAAACTACTTTGGTAAGCTTGTAGCAGGATGCCCTTAAAATGTTATACCCAAAGCATACAGCTATTTTATACAGTATATTTGTGTTTTAACTGTATCTATTAGTTTGTCGATTATTGATCTTTTTTTTTTTAATAAGGATGCTAATGAAGAGGGGAGTGTGGAAGCAACATGAAGCATCAATGTTCAGTTTAAAGAAATGAAAACAGAGGCAATTACTAAAACATGGAGCTAGTATGACTGACACACACATATATAAGTGCTCAGGCAGAGTCCTTTGAGACTTGAAGTGTCAGCAATGTTGGGCATGTGTCCCAAACCACAGGGAGTTTTTTTTTCCATGCACTTGGCTTATGGAAGACGGTCTCACACATGTCTTGTGAAAGCTGCACACATGAATGAAAACATTTGCACCCAAACCCCTACTGCCTTGGGTCCTGGAGAGCCGTGAGACATAGCCTGCTGACTACAGAATACCACAGTTGTGTTTGGACCATCTGCTTCTGAGACTGATATAGATATCATATTGTCATTCTCTTACTCACACACTAAACACACAATCCCTGTTTAAACTGATCATCCACATCTTTAAAACATCTGCTTTGCAGATTGAAAAGCACTACTTATACTGTAAATATGCACCTAGGATGAGTCATTTTAACTAAAGAGAGGGATAATAGCCTCTCATAGAGCCTTGTGAGGAACAAAACATCTTCTGGCTCTTGTCTGAATAGCTGGCGAGACAGGAACACTCCGTTTGTGGTGGTCCCATTCAAGTACACTCACTGAAAATAACAGTTAAGCACCCTAAAGGAATGAAACTGTGTAGATGCAATTTGACATACTTTCAGACCACCAATGGGTATTGAAAAAGAAATTAAGCTAGCTTAAGTAGTGGTATCATAAGTGGAACCAGTTGTTATATAGACTTACTGGAGTGTATGATAGTCAAAACACTTTGTGTAGGTCAAACAGATACATTTGACAGCATTGCCAACACTTGGTGGAGTTGGGTGTGGGTCGCAGTTAGTCTTTGGCTAAAGCCTAGTGGTGGTATCATGCAATTGCCTGGCATGTTGGGTGTATGGCTGTTACAGTGACCCAGCCATAGGAGGCAGAATAGATTTTTTGCCCATTTTCCAAAAGTATTACCCCATCCAGCTGTTGATTCTTTCCCTTGTGTTTCAATGATGCAGCAAGTTACAGTGTGTTAATTAAAAACTGCCCCAGCATCACTTTCCACATTAAAAGACCTTTCAATAACACTACTTGCAACATCATGCAGATGCTTTGTCTGTGCTGTTCAATATACACTCACCTTGATCGTGATGAGTGCATGAGGTGGTTACAGCTACCTTAAACCTAATCTAATCTCTGATTAATTTAGCTAATATGATACTTAATTAGCTATTGGATGAACTCCCCGACTGTCTATAGAGTTCTGAAGTTCCCTTCCCTTATGGTCAGTAAATATGTAAATAAAGCTAAACATACACTTCAAAGACATTGTGTCGGTCTAAAAGTAATTATTTCTTATATATTCTAACATATGACAGCAGGTTTAGTTGCATTACTCTTTGGTGGTACATACAAAACTGGGAATAGTGCCTCAGTCAACTCTGGATGCCACCACTTATGCCCTCTGATTGCCTGTTCTAGAAATGCCAGCTCCTTTCAGATCCAGTTGTTTAAAAGCCTATGGCTGGTCAGCATGTGTACCAAAATATATCTAAATCAGACTATTGATGCAAAACAGAAAATGTTGGAACTTACTAACAATAGTGTTATTACTGGGTAATCAATGAATTTCAGATTGGTCATTGCTTAGTTTTAATGTTCCATCTGCATAAAAGGAGTTGTGGGATGGGGGGCAAATCCAACTCACTGGTATTGATATTATTTTATTTATTTCACACAAAAGAAAAAGCTATATTTGTCCCATGTGTTTTCATACTTTTATCTCTGATAGCTTGCAGTATTATTGAGGTTTGTTCTACTTTGAAAATCACATATGGTAGAGTGCTGCGTTTTTGAGCAGAAGGCTGAAATGCCAGCCACTCCAGTCAGTACACATCTTTATTGGTGAACCTTTGAGACCAGTCCTCTGTGAGTCAAAACAATAAGGAGGGTAAACACCAAGAACCAAACAAACTAGGAGAGAATCAAATAAGACTTGGATCAATTTTTATTGACTTTTTTTCTGGCAATTAGAAAAATGAGAATGACAGGGACTTGAGAATCCTAGGAGGATTTTCAGTGTGTTTGAGCAGCAAAGAACAAAAGAGAAATTCATTCAGACTTAAATAGACCTTTTATCTGCAATACTGAAGACCAATTAATTCATCCATTGCACTTATCACAGCTTCTGAATTGTTTTTTGCCATTTGTTCTTACAGGCTGTTTTTAGTTTGTGGTACCATTTTTACTAAGCTGACAGATAGTGGCAGGTCATACCAACAAGCATTTACTGAATATATATATATATATATATATATATATATATATATATATATATATATATATATATATATATATATATATATATATATATATATAAATACTTAATATTAGAGTAACTAAATATAGATATATATTTTTGCATTAGGTATACGTAATATGTTTTCTTTAAATAAGGGGCCATTAGAACTCCCCACACCCCAACATAAAATGGTTTGACCATTAAGACAAAGGCTGGCTGCAACTTTGAAAGTTTGTTCTGCTGCAAACTTAGAATCACAGATGCACAGAAAAGAGAAAAAGAGAGGATGACACGAAAGGCTTGAGGGATTTTATGAGTAAATATTTTTTTAAAACTGAGGATAAGTCAGGAACAGGTCTAGGAACGGAAATGCAGAGGGATGATGCCCATCCAGAGCCTGGTAAGAAGCAATGCGTTTATCAATGTGATTTTAAAGTATAGCATCTGCTAGCTAGTGTAAGGGGGAAAACCTTTTTTATTTTACAGAAATACTTGAGCTTAGCGCCAAAAGAGCAGAGAGAGGGCAGAGGTCCAGGTACAGTCTGAAAGACAGAGCGGAGCACGAGAGCCAGCTAAGGCGGGGAGATTGGGGGGGGGGGGCAGCGTGTGTGTTTGAGGAGGAGACAGAGAGAGCCATACCTAGCAATAACAGAGACAGTGCAGATGGAGGGGCTTGCTGCCCGATCAGATAGTCTGAGCATAGTGGCTCAGAGACGGATCACAACGTTAATTTCAATGATCCCGCGTTATGGCCAACAAAAATTACTGATTCTGATAGAGTGAATGTTGTGCGTTTAATGGCAAAAAGGAAGCCTTTCTCAGAGGGCAGAGAATTCCCAAAGTATCTAACATATTCTACCTCCTGCAATGGAAGGGAAACTTGTTAGGGGCTGGCTAATAAACAGCAGGACAAAAAAGGCCATATTTTGCTGTTCTCTTATGAAGAAAAGATCAACTAGTGCACTAAATTCAATAGATGGGTTGAAAATATCCAATATGAAATACAGTTAAGTTGACTTTTTTGGTGTGTGTGTGTGTGTGTGTTTGTGTGTGTGTGTGTGTGTGTGGTGTTGCCTATGCAAGTGAATATTAATCTAGCTAGGCGACAATGCTGGCATCACAAGAAAGAGATTAAACAGGCTATTCACAATCACAATATCTTAGGTAACCTAAAGCTGCTAGAACACTGTTTCCTTTCTCACCATGCCTGGTGCGTCATTGAATATCATGTCACTTAGGTCGAAAGTGGATAGATAAAGGGAATTTTATTGAGCATTAGGTCCTGTCACATCTTTGAAATATGCATGTCACTTTTGACGTTCTACTACACTGATGCACTAAACTGTACCCACATGCAATACAATACTCCATCCACCACCCAATTAGGCTTATAGTCAAGTAACTTTCAGCCAAATTAAATGGAGAGTAAATCATCTGGTCAGTTTCGCTTTTAAGCATAATCAATCGTGGTGCGCCGCCACAGCAAAATAAAAGCCGCCAAGCCTTCAGAAGGAAGTTTTTTTTCATATATATGGTTAAACAATGTAAAACATATGAGATATATTTACCCTTTATTACATATAGCCTATATCTGCTCACTTATATTACCTGTAATCCAAGTTTGAAATTAATTTAAATATCATGAAACGTTAAAAAGTACTTTATTTTCAAAAACGTATGACAGTACAGTGTTGCCCATTTTGCCTTTAGCCTTTGTTGCTATGTTTAGCGACTATTGAAACTCCTCTACCGGCTTTCTTTCAAAAAGCATCTAGCAACAAACGACTATGAGCAACTGTTTCTGTTGTAATGGTGACTTTACCTAAATCACCAGTTATTCTGGACAGGGGGGCCTGGCTGCCTAGTCCCACCCACTTGTGGAGGGTGATCAGTTCCAGGTGAATTTGCATGTGAATCTAAGGTCTAAAAAAAGGCCTAGCATGTCTGTAAAGCTTGGAACTCCACACTACTCCAGACATTTTGAATTGGGAAAGCTTATTGGATGGGAAGCTAAATGTTCTTCAGTTTATGAATAGAAGTCCAGTTGTTGTTTTTTTTGTTGATTTTTTTTTTTTTTTGGATTGAATTTCATGTTAATAAACATATTAGAAATATATGTACCGGGGAAACTGTTGATAGGTAATTATTTTACACGCTGTACATGTTTAATGAACCAAAATATTTATGTTTAATGTTGTATAATCCTTTTATTAAATATTAGTTATATTTGTACCAGAAAACAAGAATGAAGCAAAAATAAATTATGAAAAGAGAGATCAAATAAACCCAAAATGTAAACCATACTGCTTTCCTGCTCTTTTTGGTATGCTTTCAGGTCTTTCTCCAGCCTGCCAGATGATAGTGAAGAATCCAGAGCCAAGTACCTTTACAGGCAATGGATAGGACTTGGCTTAACTGATGTCCACTTGTACAATCAAACGGTGCTGCTCAGCTTGCCTGGCTCCACGCCAAACACCATCACCGACAGATCCAGCCACCAGTGTTTCCTTCCCCAGGGGACCCCATGTGACCAGCGGGGGTCCACTGATCTACTGAAGCAGCAATTCTCCTACGCAGCCTACTCTGCAGTAGGCACTGTGCAGGTACTGTCCCTTGCTATGTATTTCACCTGCTAAACATGAATAGTTTCTGCTTGGTTATTCGCCTCTGATGCTTTTAATACTGTCAGTTCATAAAAGTCGTAAGGCTTGTTTCCATTTCATTAATTACATTTGATTTGCGCTGTGTTTCTTTACGCAATGTTTCTTTTGTGAGCGTATCCACCATGGAGTCAAAGGCCACTGACATTAAGATGCAATGGATGTAGCAATAGTGAACTGACGTCATACAAGAGCCGCTGTTTTGTTGTTAGCAATTGTCAAAATCTCTAAGGTCCTGCTCTTAAAAGGTTTGTACGTATTGAAAAATTAATCAGCGTGTACACAGCTGATCTTCCAACCAGGAGCAAAGCAATTTGCATGTATAAAATGAGCAGAACAGTGGGTGCAATCTTTTTTGCATGTGTGCGTTCATGAATATACAGATCACATGCTAATGACCAAACCACGCAAATTTATGGCAGGGGGATATGCAAATGTAAACACTCACCACTCGCAAAGAGATTTATTAAAGCTAAAACTGATAGTGACAATTTTTGCATCTATATTTAGTACCTTTGAAAGTCAGGTGCAAATTCGCACGCAAAAATGCCTGCGGTCTTCGTAGTCAGAAAGTAGGGACTGGTATAATGACAGATGAAGGAGACAGTCTGTCTGCATGTGAGCATATTTGGACTGTCAGAAATAACATTAGAATGATATTAGAGCAGAAAAAGACGTTAGCATTGGAGTGATGCCGGGGAGGGGCATTATTCGTCATGCAATTTTGGAAACATTAATGCTGTAACTGAATAAAAAGGAACTTTTTATCAAAATTACAGTTTCATTTTTTTCCCTCCAACTGAGTTGGTTCTTTTTTAGTTGAACTACACCAAGTTAATGTCTTGTCTGGGGCTGAACGACTTTTGAAAATAATCTAATTGTGATTTTTTATCTTAATATTGTGATTTAATGCGATTATTTTTTTCAGTTTAATTTATCATGTCTTTTTAAACATATACTTGAACAACTTGAACAAATCAATCTGTGTCAATGCTGTGCAGATTAGGTGCTAAAAGAGCCACTGTGTGAAATGATTGCGTTCTGCCTTCGATATATTTCAACCAAAATTGTGATTTGATTTAGACTTTTCTCTGAATTAACTACAAGCAACAAAAATGGCCTCTAGATAAAGATGTTTGTAAACAAGGACTATTTAAAACAAGAACTTTTAATGTTTTTATTAATCAGAATATTATTCAAGAGAACAGCTTTTACTTGATTTGGACACCAATCCTTGTTGAACATAAAGTGCAAGTCTATGTATTAAACTTAATGCTATGGTGAGATTCCTAAAAGTTTCTAGTAAAACAGTATGATTATATAAACTCTAAAACAAGTAATAAAATTTGATTATCTCACAACTGAAACTGTTCTGGAGGCAAACCCACTTTAAACATGTTACTGACACCTAAAGGACGCGTCTGATTCACTAATTGTTACATAGCCAAAAATTGCAGACCTCTGAGATTTGGAAATTGCATTTTATTAAATTGTAATTATATTGCAAATGCGATTAATTGTGCAGCCCTAGTCTTATCATAGGTTTGGACCATTTATAGTGGTCCAAGCTTATCACATCACAAAACCCTGGCATTTTAGCACAGGTGTATACACTTTTAAGAACCACTGTTGATACAGTTCATTATTCTTTACAAAGTAAAGAAAAACTTTTCAGTGAGAATCTATTTCTAGTATAATGCAGCAAATTATACATTTAGTTCCATTTAGTTTAGTTTACACATATGAACTGATTTTACAAGTGAAATGGCAGTAGACCACTAAAATATGGAAACCATAAAAGAAATCTTTGAAAAGATGGCATTTGAGTCATACTAGATGCGTGGTTAATCTTGTCCACCATCCTTCCAGAGTGTGAAGGTTAATGGAAGTCATTATGCATGTAGTCCGCCTGCGTTAGGCACCAGACACACACATACAATGAAATGCCGTCACACTATTTTTAGAGGATTTTACTTCTCTGTATCCCGGGAACAGAGAAAGGAGTTGAAGGAGAAGCTTGTTATTCCCTTGAGCCCACCGCTCGGCCTGAGGGCAGATGAAAAGTTGCAGCCATTCTCTGAATACCAAGTTTTTTCTCACTCTTCACTCCCCCGCCCTCTGTTCTCTTTTCTTTGCTTGATCCATCCAGCTGTCCTCTTGTGGAAGTCAAACCAAAAGGAGGGTCACAGTCATCCATCATGAGATTATTTCCCAGCATCATTCCAATCCTTGCCTTGAATAAAGTGGAAGGTTTCACGGCCTAAACATTGCTTTCACAAGCGCCTAAACAATGCTTTTTATGGCATTTGTGATAGATAGATTGCAGTTCATATGAAGTATACTGCAGTAATAATTCCTGATACTGGTCGGGGTACTTTTCTTAAGATTCTGGAATGTTACATCTGTCAAAATCTGCAATATTGAAACAAATAAGGAGACTCCCTCTCTCTGTCTCTGTCTCTCTGTCTCTCTCTCTCCCTCTCTCTCTCTCTCTCTCTCTCTCTTTATATATATATATATATATATATATATATATATATATATATATATATATATATATATATATATATATATATATATATATATATATATATATATATATATATTGTGGTTGCTCTAAGTATTTTTCACTTTTTCACCAATACAGCTACAGGGGTTTGTCCTGTTTATGTTTTGAGACAGTGTAGGTGAAGGACAGTTGCCAAAGATGGTTGGTCACGGATTTTAGAATTAAATGGAGCAAAAGTTGTCCCACCTGCCACAGCATTTATATGTGTTGTTCTCTATAGGAAACACATCTCTTGTTTTATTTTGAAAGCCATTTCTTTTGTAACTTTGTAAACCCCTATGAACAATCTTCCTTCTTGTAGGCAGTCTCTGTATTGGTAAACCAAAGCTTGTTTCAGACCATTCTTTTGCTCCGTGCTCGATTTGTTCTCCGGAATTACAACTTGAATTTTTCTTTTATAAAACATAATCATTTATTTTTAGTTTGTATAAAGTTTTACTTATTGCATAGCTCACCACTGTCAGGGTGTGACTGTGTTTGTGTAAATGGATGAGTGACTGACTGTAGTGTGTAGCGCTTTGGGGTTGTCAGGCTAGTTAAAGCACCATACAAGCCATTTTCCCTTACTTTTCAAAGTCATATTTAATTGTTCAGTTGCAATGCCTACTGTTGCCAGAAGAAGAACCTATATTCACAGTTTATTAGGAATTATATACTTGTATATACTAAAATTGTATTCTGTCAATGGTTCTGCCTTTCACAACAGTTATATATGTTGCCTTTATAGACAGCCATCTTAAGTTTTTCGTTGGTGAAGACTAGAAACTGGTGTTTTACATTTACAAAGGCAAAGACAGGTAAATCTGTCCAGTTGCTGGATAGAAGTAATGGCTCTGGTAAAGAAATAAAAAAAAAACACAAGAAGTATCCCTAGAGACATGAACATTCATAAAGTACAGAAAACCCTGGGCGCAGTCAAAATTCACTAGAGCAGGTTATCCATCAAGTGAAGTAAACACCAGCCTCGCATCTAGAGTCGAGGGCTCATGTGGTCACAGGTGCAAAAATGTCTAAACAACATGCTAGGACATGAAAAAGATAAGCTGGAAAATTAAGTTGAAAGGGGAATATTGGAACTGATTTTGTTTCACAAAAAGTTTTGCATGACAGTCACTACGGCTTTTGCTAAAATTAGGTACGGCTCTTGATTAAAAGGCTTGTAACCACCTTTGGCAGCAATAATAAAAGGGTCATTTCTGATTGTCAAGGTGTTGCATTGTGTCTGGGGTCCAAGACAAACCCAAGTCCTCAGTTGGGATGAGGCATTTATTTTCATACTCTTTTTACTTTCCCCACATATTGTCCTGTGCCTTATGGGGGTAAAATCTCAACTCTGGGATTACACTCAACTGGAAAAATAAGGAAATGTCACTAAATGTTCAGGTTTTCTTGTAGAGCAATGTGCACATATTGATAATTTTTATTTGTCTCTGGGAAAGACAATAACTTAAGTACAGCTAAACAACAAACACTAACCTTTTAATGCTTATTAAACAAAAACATATAAACAAAAGTGTGAATGGGGACACCCTACCTGCTAATAGCTAGTATTACCACCTTCTGCTGAAATACATTCAGTGAGATGCTTCTTGTATCCATCTATCAGACTTTGATATCAGTCTTGGGAACGTTTTCTGCCACTCCTGACTTTCACCTATGAGATGATTAGGGGTCTCTTGCTTGTACAGCTCATTTCAAGTCACCCCAGCACAGGCCAGCTGACAGCTTTGCCATGGCCTGGGACAACAGTCTTTTTGGGGGCCCCTCACCACACACACAAACACAGTGCTTGTGCCCAGGGTTTATTTCATGCTCTGGAAATCTCTTACAAAGCTTTTTTTGTATTTTACTGTATTTTAGATATGTTCTATGTAATTTAGTGCACTAGTTTACATTTTCTCAACCTCCTAACAGAACAGCCAGTATGTTAGGCAAAGGCCTTTTTTGAGCTGTCTGTCATCCAGTTCCTACCATTTTCTTCCATCCATTGTGTGAGGTATAATAAGTCAAATACTTAGGGATTTCCTTCCCTCTGTCTCTGCTGTCATTTTAGTCAGCTAAAGCACAGGATCACTGAAATTAAATGGGTAATCGGTCTCTTCTCCAATCTGCTCTCTGACCTGGCAGCCAGGTCCTCCATCCACACTGTGGCTGTTATCTGTGGTGAGTAAGGAGCACCTTTAGATCTACCATTGGAAGGGTCAAGCTCTCTGCCTATTTGTATTGAGTCATTTCATTTTGTTAAATGATTTAGGATTTAGGCTAGTTTAGCATTCCTGTATTAGAAAAATACATTGTAATGATTTTACTAAACCTTTTCTGTTTCAGGTCTGTTTGACAGTCAATAAAAGGCCTACATTTGACATCTTTTTTCTAAGTCAGTACAATAAATATTTTACATTTGTTGACATCCCAAAATTACTAAATTTTCCAGGTGTATTTATTTACATGGCTGGGAAATATTACAACATGATTCATGATCCAACCAATACAGCCATGAGTAATTAGAGATGAGCAGACTAAAGCTAGAAATGTTTCCATGGACAGTTTATATTGGTCTGTTACCTGGTCATATGTCTCTCCCTGTGTTCCCTATCCCTCTCTTTGCTAGTGTCTCATCTCTCTCTCTCTCTCTGGTCACCCTGGTCGTGTTCTGCTATCACTCTTCAATCTGATATAAAAACCGTTCAGTTCACCTTCATATCTCTCCCAAGAAAGTTGGAAAGGATTGTATAAAAAGCCTCTTCTTGGAAGGAGGAACAGCGTTTCCGTCTCTCTCTTGTCCCCATTTCACAGTTTTACTGGTTAAAGTTAATTAATATACTCTGTTTTTATAGTTACTCTTACACTGTCCACTCTCATAACTGGATTACTTCAGACGTAAGGACTGTGGGATTTTTTTATTTTTACTTTTTACCCCATTCTTACTTCCAAGATGACCAAAAGCAAGATCAACAGCAGGGACATTTGCATTATTATACAAAGACTTCAGTCGATAGAACAGAGGATTTCTCGGCTGGTGGTAAATATTGAGATCAACACAGCCTTTGGAAATGAAACAACTCTACCGATGTCTCAAAACAACCAACAACCTTTGAGCACCTCAGGAAGGAGCTTACCCACCTGGAATTTTCTTGGAGCCAAGCCGAAAAATAAATGTCGTCCTTTGGACATGACCAGACATCTAATGGTACGGACAACAAGCAGCTGGAGCCGACATGATTCCATCTTCCTTAACTCCGGTACCAAGGACTAATCAGCCAGCTCGAGCCGTACCACTTCCCGTCATCTCTCCAATTGGAAACCCACTAAACTTCGTTCCTCTGAAAAACAGGTTTGCTGCTCTTCAGCAGGAGCCTACGAAGGACACATGTCCTCCAAATATCAACAGGAAGCATGAGACAAGATCAACACAATCACCTCCTAAAGTGACCCAGAAATCAAAATCTATGCCAAACGTTCTTATTGTTGGAGATGTAGCAGTTATTGCAATCGATCGCCTCCGGGTACAAAGAGAACAAAGGTAAACTGCTTCCCAACTGACACAGTGTGTGATATAACACAGAAAATACCCTCATTAACCACTGATCAGCCGAACATTGAGAATCTTATCATACATATTGAAGCAAATGACCTGGCCAAGAAAAAGTCAGAAATTCTGAAAAATTGCTTTATTCATCTTCTAAACTCAGTAACAAGTCTGAAAATGAAGGTGTTTATCAGGGGACCAATACCACAGGCTGGACGAGGCGATAAGAATTACAGCAGACTGGTTATGATTAATAAATCTTTTATTAAAGAATGCTTTGCCAGCTCTGTGAACTTCATTGACAATCATCAGATTTTCAGGGAGCGCTATCATCTATTCAGACCGACTGGAGTTGGCCTAAATCAAGATGGGGAAAAAACTTTTCACTGCCTATATTTTCATGTTGTTAACAACAGAAGTTCATTTCTCCAAAAACAGGACGGCGTACACAACGGCATCACTGTCCCAGCAAAGATTGTAGAAGGACAAGCACAAAGCCAGAAGATGCCCCCCTCCCCCACTCCTCGGCTCCCCCCTCCACCTCATCAACACCAACCTGGAACCCACAGTGCTTATCGGAGGACGCGTCTCATCAAGGCAAGGACAGTACAGAGATTCGTCACCTGGGATGATGTTTAAAGAGGAGCATATATATATATATATATATATATATATATATATATATATATATATATATATATATATATATATATTCTTCTGAATCAACAGACTGGCGACCTGTCCAGGGTGTACTATCTCGCCCATTGAACACTGGAGATAGGCACCAGCACCCCTCGCGAAAACGAGTCAGAGAAAATGAATGGATGGATGTTCTGAATCAAAACTCCTTAGGGACTTCATACTTGACCTCAGCATCAAGTATGATGCTGAGGTAAAGGCAAGGGCTTCATTAAGTGTCTCAACATCACAGTCAAGAAGTTCACAGATGCTGTAAAAATGCTCACTTCTAAGCCTTTCAAGGCATAGACTGTATGGAACAACTTCTAACTAATTCAACACAGCTTAGAAAATTGCCTCCTTTGCCGTTTCTTAGTCTGCACCCTGCACCCTTTTTTCTCTTCTCATTCTCTGTGTTGTGGATGGATCCCTGTCACAATTCACTGCATATGTGAAAAAAGAGTTTCAGAATATATATTCAGATTCAGTTTTTTTTCTTTTCTTTTTTGAGCATGAATATTGTCTCTGCATGCTTCTTTTAGCTTTGCACTTTGCTACCGGTACACCTGAATTTCCTCACCCAGGGACACTAAAGGGTATTTCTATTATATTCATTACATTTTGACTTCTTGTCTTTTGGTTTTAATTAACTCAGTTAAACAGATTAGGACTGGCAGACTTCAGGATTTTTCACTCATCACTGACCTTAACACCAGTAAAAAACAGAATTACACCCCAAACTGTTAGTGAGGTACATAGTGGGGCCATTGCTGACATCTCCAGTGGAACAACCTGCAAATTAGTATTTGTGAATAAGTATTAATGAATTAGTGTTTGGGAACTTTGTTAAGTATCAAGCTATAATTTGTGAAGTGCTGCCCTTTACAGTAAGCTACATTTGGCCTCCTGCTGTCTGAATCAGGAGAAAAAAATGTGATTGCCCTTTTAGCAACCACCTGATTTACAGCTAACTACACAAAGAAGAAAAACATGTATTCTCTCTCGGATCATTCTTTAACAAGCCATCCATTTGTTACTCTTACCGGTGAGTAAAGGCCAGAAATAGGGATCACTGTTAGAGGTAGGGTTGGTGAGTTTATATAACTCACAACACAAACTAGTTTTGTGTGTATCAATATAGAGTCTGCAGAGAAACCCACATGTCAACAATGTTGCAATGGGACATTCTAGGACTGTAAAGCAAGAGATGTGTTACACACCTAATATTTCATCAGTGTCGTCTATCTTAGAGGGTCTGCTGTGTCAACATATGTCTTTTCAAGGCAAACAGTCTGGATGTTCTATTGGTTGTGTGTCTTTTGTTTATGAAGCCATAAACTAAAGACAGTCTCAGAATTGGGTAACTAGGGTCAAAAACATTCACCTCAGCCAAAAGGTTGAGGACATTAGCCACAGCTGAGATCAGCTGTGGCCTCTGCTGATGTCAAAACCTCTGCTGCATTCCCCCAGCTTGACCTTACCTTTTTCTTCACTCACAGTCTCTGTCCATTCTCTCACCATGAGATGTTTGTTTTACTTAACTTTTCTTCAAAATGACTTTTAACACATGCAAATTAGAGCCGACACTACCTAATGACCCATATATAAATACACACTTTTCCAAGTATGTCAGCAATATTCTTTATCTTTTTGTTTGCTCTAACATGTAGTCTAATAAAGTTTATACAGAGAGCTAGCTGTATTTATACACTTTCAAATGCAACTGTAAGCACTCGCAGACCTTTTCGGTTTCACTCTAAAGTCGTCAATTCACTTTTAACTTTTAATTGTTAATTAAACAAAAGCCCCGACTGCAACATATTTAGATTTGTTTTGACAAGACCATTTGCCTATTAAAAAAGTTATATAAAAATGTCTAAGAATTATACAAATTTAAGGGTAATCCTTAAAGCATGCTAGCAACCAAACTGATATAAATTATAGTTAACGAAATTGGACCAGATTATGACAGAAGCTTATTTTACTGCCAGCAACAAGTGTATGGTGGAGGTGAACCTTGGGTCTAACGTGTTGCACTGCAGTCATATGTCCTGGTGTTTTATTCATATCTCTCTGGTAATAGATCACCCAAAGGTCTTTTAACCACCATCAGAAAGGTCAGCGTAGACATCTTCTGGGTCACTGGTGTCACTACATCCTTATGTAGCTCAGAATGGAAGATATGGACTAATTCATACAGCACATGACACTGCTACATCATTAGTTTCTGTCTTTGCAATTGGTCAAAACATCTGGCCTGTGTCCAGAAACTCACAAGGGAGTAACCAATGATTTGACATGACACAAAATAAGGAAAACAGATGAAATTATGTCTTACTTCTTTAATACTTCTAGAAGAGACGGACACAGACTGAGCAGTTGGCACAAACTAACCTGTGTCTTTATGGGGGCTCAGACAGTTTCTGGGTCTGACAGGCAAAGGTCAGATCCAGTTGATCAAATCCAAAAGGCAAGGTTGGTCCAATTTCTCAGGATCAGACGGGCAGAGAGTCAAGGTCAGAAAATCCAAGGTAGGTGTCGAACTGCGTTTCGGACAGATGAGGAGCAGGTGTGGGTCGGGTAGGAGGGGTACTGGGTGAAGGAGAAAACAGACAGGTGACTTTTCAGTCAACTCTAACAGAACAGAGAAACAGCCTGAAGGTGTTACCTCGTTGGGTTTAACAAAAATCTGACGCCGTGCAAATGGAAGGCCCATCCGTTAATGGTAGCTGCTGCAGATCAAGGTGATGGTGAACAGGTGTGAAAGTCACGACTCACAGCAGGCAAGACAACTTTGTGTGTGTTTATCACACAAAACCCCTTTAAAATACACAGAAGTTTGTTTGTGCTTACAGTGAGTTTACATTTGTTTTGTCTTTTCACTTTTGTTTTTGGTTATTTGTGTCAAGGTATCAGTCTAAAGATGGGAGCAGGGAACACTTAGCAGAAAAAAGATACTTGCTTTCTCACCCCTCTACATGTAATTAGGACTGAAGTTCAATGTGTATTGCGGTTCCTCTTTGTGAAAAGGACTTATTTTAATGCTTGCATTTGACCATGGTTTAGAAAGAAAGTGGCTATAAATTATGGGAAGAGGCCAGTTTAAATAATTGGACACCATTCATCAACATATTCATCTGTTTGTCCTCATTTCTAAATCTAGTGTGAAGGACACGCATAGTTAGGAGTGAAAAAATGAAAAATCTATGTAGAATGATGCTAACTGCTTTAGCCAGAGCTGTCACTTCCATCGTTAATTTCATTACCCTGCTAAGATTAAACAGAGGAATGGAAGCCAGGAGGAGGAAGAGAAGGATCCAGTTCAAGCAGAACCATCTCAGTGAGTGGAGAGATTATTCAGTATTACATTTCACTGTGCCTTGTACTGTTTCTTAGCCTGCAAGTTAAATGGAAAGACTTTTATGATGCAAATGCAGGCAGCAGTGATAAATCTCTCCTGCTCTCTTCTCCTGAACTCCCCTGATGCAAAACGATGTGCTCTCTGCCTCTTTCTCTCCTCTTTCTCTTTGACTCATTGGCACAGTCACTCTTTACCACTTGCTCGCTTTCTTCCCGCTGCAGCGTTGTGTTACACTCGCCCTCAGGCCACATGAAAAATGAATCAGGCCCAGGTGATGCGGTGAGGGAGTGTTAAAGTGAGGGGAGTAGGAAGGGGATGAATGAGAGCAAGAGACCCCAAAAAGTAACGATTTGACTTTCCTGAACAACTTCTAGGTCACCCTGATGTAGAACATGAAATCCACTCCCAAAGATACATAATACACACAAACAGAGGCACTGAGGCTAACTGACAGATTTGGTTTGCTTTCAAATCAGACATGATTGCATATACATTTTTTAATAAAGATTGAATGAGTACAAATAGCCACTTATTATGGTGCACAACTGTTTGAATTGTTGGTTATAAAGAATAGGAAATCAACCCATCATAATAAACCATGAACTCAATGTATCAAGGTATCTACACACGTTAAAGGCCGTCCGTCCATCCGTCTTCTTCCGCTTATCCGGGGTCGGGTCATGGGGGTCAGCAGCTTCAGTAGGGAGGCCCAGACGTCCCTCTCCCCGGCCACTTGGGCCAGCTCCTCAGGAGGAATCCCAAGGCGTTCCCAGGCCAGCAGAGAGACATAGTCCCTCCAGCGTGTCCTGGGTCTTCCCCTGGGCCTCCTCCCGGTGGGATGTGCCCGGAACACCTCACCAGGGAGGCGTCCAGGAGGCATCCTGACCAGATGCCCGAGCCACCTCAACTGGCTCCTCTCGACGTGGAGGAGCAGCGGCTCTACTCTGAGTCCTCCCCGGATGACTGAGCTCCTCACCCTATCTCTAAGGGAGAGCCCAGACACACTACTGAGAAAACTCATTTTAGCCGCTTGTATCCGCGATCTAATTTTTTCGGTCATGAGCCAAAGCTCGTGACCATAGATGAGGGTAGGAACAAAGATCGACCGGTAAATCGGGAGGTTCGCCTTTTGGCTCGTTGAAGGTCACGTGCTGAAATTCAGACTAAACATCAAAAAAGTTAAGAAAAAGTATTAAATGGACTTTGAGTGTGACATGCCGTTGTTCTCAGAAGAGCTGGTCTGAAATGACCAATAATGCCTTTTTGATGTCAGAGGTCAGAAGAGATGGGGGAGACTCTTTTGTGATGATGCTGGTAACAGTGGAGAAAATACTGACGCGCCGTTTTTCTGACCGTGGGCCTGTACAGGTCCTGGATGGAGAGAGGGTCAGTCCCCATGATCCACTCTGCAGATGCAATTGTTAATGTAACTTGGTAGTTCAATACTAGTTTGTGCTAACTTTGATGGGAGGAATATGTATTCACCTGGCAAAACCTTTACACACTGTACAGCAAATTTGTGCCATTGTTCTGACTTTCCATTGTCATGCAGTTAAACCACTTAGTACTAATTTGGGTAGATAAAAAGGTAAAGATGAAGTCCAATCTGGGCATCATATTGACTTCAAATGTCAGATTAAAATATTGAATTGTATATTGATTAAACTGTTTTAAAAAAAAAAGGAACTTATGGAAACTTTTTCTGTAAGAAGCTACTGTGTTGTCTTTCTCAAGGGAGAGGTGGTGGATGTCCAGTACGCCAGCATGGAAGATTTGAGAAGAGCCCAGGACTCCTTGAACCTCACAAGCCAGATTGCTGTGGTTAAGCTTGGTCGAGCACCTTTATTATATAAGGTAAGAACAAATCAAAGTACTGCAGGATTCTGCTCATAAGGGCTTCATATAAATCACTTGAGGTTTTCTGTTCAGATACCTGCCACTTCAATGCTGGAAATCCTGCTGTAAGAAAGAACAGATTTTCCCACACGGAGGAGTAACATCCTTTGATCTTTAAAAGTAACTTAGTAATAACCCAGAAATGTTTCTCGTCTAATGAAGGGGTTGATAGTTGATCATACGTCTCTAAATATTTTAGCATGTTAAATGCAGCCTTGCTGTTTTGGGAATCTTCTACTCAAAGCTAGCAAATTTGTATGGTTTGTCATGTGCTTGTGCTTCTTCTTCTTTTTTTTTTTTTTACCATTTTCTTCTATAAAGGTACTGCATCCTGTATGAGCAACTCCTTAGCAGGAGTCTTTGGCATACTAGGAAATAACACTAGCAGTGCATTGATTGATTAGGCCTGGATGCGTTCCAAACTTTGCTATCAGCAGTTTTGCCATTAATTAGGATATGACAGGGAAAATATGAATTCCAATCCGGTTAATTAAAAAGTAAATGTCTACTTGCATGTTAATTGCTCATACAGTTTGCTTCATGTTCTTTTCAGTCAAAGGTAATTTAATTATACCAACCTGCATACAAACTCTAAGATGAGGCTGACAATATTTGGTGACAGACTAATGGATAATTGAAGGCTTCGCTGCTAAAGAAATTAGAATTAGTTGCAGTTGATTGAATTATCAAATACATCTTAAATCACAAATTGCTCTCTGCCACAGTAAACAGCTCAGCTTCTAAAGGAAGTTACTTATATATTTTGTATAAAGCAACAATGTAAGCAAATGGAGGTAATCAAAAAAGCTAAAGAAATTGTGATAATGGAGGTGACTATATATTATTTGCATTTATGGCGATGGACTTTTTAAAAATGCACCACATCACTGAATGTTCTAGAACATGTAATCATCCAGCAAGCAGCTGTTGAACCGTTTGTTCATCTTCACCTAGTTTGTGACAAATTTGATCATGTGTTCCTTCTGATGATGCTGGGTGCCACTGGCTGAGAGAAATCATTGCCCTTTACATACAAGTGGGGAAAAAAATGATTGATGAGCCTTGAACTCTCACTAATGAGTGTGTGACGGTGACTGCAGGCCTGATATTTCACTGCCGACAAGAGACACACTTGACAAAAACAAGATGCTTCTGTTTGTCTATATGGTTAAATCAGTTTAGTTAGATCAAATTATTGGAAAGAATATCCAGATTGTCCTATTTTAGCATATTTTGTTGTATGAATCTAATGTTTTCAGCATGTCAGATGGCCTCGAGGAAGTTCTGAGGACATTGTTGGGTAGTGGTAGGAGCACTTTGAGGATCTCAAACTGGTCCCAATGTCCTCTGAGGAGGAGGCTGATACTGTGGCAGAGGTCACCGAGGCAGTTAAAAGATTCCAGAAATAAGGAGTGGATGAGATTTGCCCTGAGTTTCTGAAGGCTGTGGATATTGTGGGGCTGTCGTGGTTGACACGCTTCATCAATGTCAGATTGAGGACTAGGTAAACACCTTTGGTGTAGCAGACCAGGATGTTGGTCCTAATTTCTTTAAAAGGGGACAGGAGAGTGTGTTCCAATTGTTTGTACGTATTAAAACAGGTGCAAGCTCATTAGTGTGTATGAAGCGGATCTTCAAACCAGGAGCAAAGCAGTTTGCGTGTAAAAAATGAGCAGAACAGTGAGTGCAAAGCTTTTTGCGTGTGAGCCTTCATGAATATGCAGATCACATGCTAATGACCAAACTGGCAAATTTAGGGGGATATGCAAATGTGAATACCTACCACCTGCAAAGTGATTCATTAAAGCTGAAACTGATATCAGGCGCTGTTTTTGCGTACATATTTAGTACCTTTTAAAAGTCAGGCGTAAACACGCAGGCAAAAATGCCTGCAGTCTTTGTGGCCAGAAAGGAAGGTCTGGTATAATGACAGACGGCGATTATTAATCGTCATTCAATTAAACCAAGGCAAAAAATACCACACCTGATCTGAAACACTGTGGCCTGCTTGTAAGCAAATAAAGTTAAATATTAACCGCCTTCTAGGACTGTGAAATCCTGGGACAAAACATTTTCATTGGAGTGGAGCTGCTCTGAGAGGAGGGAAGTTAGCAGGAGGATGGCTGGGCGTGCACGTGTGTGCTGGTGTGTGTGTGTGGGAGGAGCTTTGACCACGGTCCCTGTCTTTCAGTGACAGCAGTGCAGCAAGCTTCCATTACAGCTGTTGCTGCACGATTTCAAACCCAGTTCTTGTTCACAAAATGGTGAAATTGGGGACATATCTGGGTACATTTTAAATGGGGACAGATCGTCCAAAACGGGGATAGTTATTTGAGGATGTGTTGTAATTCTAGAAAAGCGGGTCCACAAGTTATCCATAACTCCCTCCTTTCCGATGAGGGCTCTGTAATTTATTATCCATCGATCCATTTTCTCTACCCACTTATCCATGCAGGGTTGGGGGTGCTGGTGCCTATCTCCTAAGTCCACGGGAGAGAAGCAAAGTACACCCTAGACAGACCTATTTATGTAATTATTTTTATTAGGACTGGAGATGCTCTGCTCAGCTGTCGAGTTTTGAGTTAATTATAACTTTTTTTGTCACAGTTCGATCTGAGTGCACTGGCTGATCAAACCATCCTGTCTGTTGTGTGTGTGTGTGCGTGTGTGTGTGTGCGTGTGTGTGTGTGTGTGTGTGTGTGTGTGTGTGTGTGTGGGCGCGCGCGCATGCAAGTAGGTGTGTATGTCACTGTGTTCACCTTCCATTGACTTCCTTTCATTTTCCATTGCTTTCTATGCCCTAACCCAAACCTAAGGTCACATGTACATACCTAACTCTAACCTTAAAGGCATACTATGCAACATTTTTCAGTTCCATACCGTTTTGGATGATTAAATGAGTCATTTCAGGTCGAACAAAGGTTTTCTCGGCCGCCCTGGTGGTCTGTGGGGGAAATACCGTACTTGCAATTGCAAGAGCCCTCGGCCCATAGGTTCAGAAGTCTCGTGCAAGACCGCGAGAGTCGGTCTTGCTTTAGAACTCCATGTGTTTTTGCCCTACCATTCACTATATGCTAATGCGAAAGCAACAAAGAACCGCGTGTTAACCTCAAATAAACATGCAAGCATATTGAGTTATATTTTTATTATTATTATTATTACTTTTTATTTTATTTATTTATTTATTTATTTTGGCGAGACGCTACCGTGGCGGCTGCGGCGGCCGCCTCGCCAAGATAGCGCAGCGGGAAGCCTGATGTTCATACTTTCACTGTGTTAGTCATTGTTTGTACTGCCATTTTTTTTTTTACTTTTCGTTGCGTTCTCCTGTCTGCTAAGCTCAAAACAACCGCGCCTGGCTTGACGGAGAAACCAGAACAGCTGAGCATCTTAATGACAGTGCACTTTTACTTTCACCCTCTGGGGGGAGCTTCGCTGGAAAATCAACCCCGGTTGCATAGTATACCTTTAACCTAAACCTAAACAGTAGCCCGATTTGCACTGTGTGAATCTTGCAAAATGTCCTCACAATGCCAATTGTTTTGGTCCTCACAACGATAGACGTAGCACACGTGTGTGGGTGTGTATGTGCGGGCACAGAGCAGGCTCGCTTTCCGTGGCAGAGAAAGCGGAGGAGACCTTTTCAGCACGTATAGCCTATAACCTATAAAACAAATTTTGCCAAGATCCGCAATACTGTACTTAAAAGTTATCCTCGCTGTACTCGCCATGGCTGAGGAAAAATTACACTCAAAAAGCTATAGAGTTAGCTAGATGAAGTCAAACTGTGGAGTACAGATCACAGTCTCGTCTGCCCTCCACTTCTGTCCCCCCCCCCCCCCCCCCCACCAACATAACTGCGGTCCTGAGATGCCCAGGCAGAAAGAAGCTGCAAAAAGAAGTACCTGTTGGTGTAAAAGGGGCTAAGGAAATGTAACACCATCTGTAGCGCGTTGACCATCCTGTTTCTCCGGAGTCCGGTTGAGTGACAGCATGAATGGGTGGATATGGATACAACTTCCCTGCCTTTGTCTGTTTGACCACTGTCTTCTTGCCACCACCCGCTGGACGTGAACGGTACTGCAGTTTTTCCTCACAACGTCCTATACGTCATTGGGGCTGTTTTACATAAATGGGTTTTAGCAAATGGAAACAAGACTCACCTCAATCCCCTAGACCTTGGTTTACCAAGTCCCAGACCAAAGTCTGGGGCTTTATATTCTAGGGCTTGTAATGGAAAAGAAACTATAGTTGGAAATTAGACCCACCACAGTGGTGTCGCCCACAAACTTCACCACTATGTTTGTGGAGTGGATAGCAGAGCAGTTGTGACTGAAGAAGGTGAATAGAGCAGGGCAGAGGTCTCAACCCTGCGGTGTTCCATTGTTGAGAATCATTGGGGCAGATTTGAATTTTCCCTTCCTCACCTACTGGGGCCTGTTGGTTAGGAAGTCAGTGGTCCAGGAGCAAAATGGTGTAGATAATCCCAGGTTGTGGAGCTCAGGGCCATCATGTCTGGGAGCACAGTGTTGAAGGCTGAATAACAAGCATTATCTGTTCTGTCTCAACAGCCACGTCACACCAGTTTTCTGACTTAATCCTTTTTGTTTCTCAGTTTATGTTTTTCAAAGTATGCTAGATACATTTTTCACACAATTTGTTTGTCATGTTCAGTTACAGTTAATTGTTTTAGTGTTGTTTTTATCCTGGTTATTTTTATCTGCTGATTATTGTAGGTTTTTAGAACTTAATACCTGTCCTATCACAAATTTTAGAAAATAAAATGTACATGGTATTTATGAATAATACATTTAAATATTCTTAATTTTGGAGAATGACTTGCCTGTTTAATTTTATTTCTCTGTTTTTTTTTTCTTTTGCCCAGTTGTCGCTGTTATCTGACTTTGGTTTTCGAGGCGTTCTTGTCTACATTGATCCCTGTGATTCTCCGCCTGGTAGAAATATTTGGCAAGAAGCTTTCAGAGTTACGTTAAATCCTGGAGGCAACCCTTCTATTGGTAAGTAACAAAAGTGTTTATATGCTATCCAATGTAGTGGCGTACCACTGCATAATAAAATAATAATACTCAGAAGCATCATGTAAAGTAAATTTCCTGAACTCTTGATATGCTCTAGCACTTGTAGGGTACAGATTTTGCATTTCTTGTGAACCTTTTCTTACTCTTCCTTTTTTAAGTGTGATAAGTAGGTTTTAGCAGGTTTCACAGCTGCAACATCATCCTTTAGAAAGATTTACAATCCAGGATTGTACCTAGAGTATATTGAGGTGTGGCTACAGACTCAGATGTTTCCTCTTCCTACACTACAGTGACATTGCTGTTTAAATATTATTCAGAGGACACCATCTGTTAGGACAATCAAACTTTATAAATCCATCTACACTTACTTTACCACAGCAATGTGCTGCTTGGCCCTAAAAATTTATTTCAGGTAATTCTAATGCTCCTGTGTGTTCAGGTCAGACAGAAATTTTTTCTCATAGTAAACTTCACTGTTATATTGAATTAACCTACCTGTCCAGCAGAAAGCCTGCAACCTCCACATCTGTTTTAAATTCCCTACTGCCTCATGAATTATTTTCACCTGGTAATAATAGGAGAAATAGAATCTCATTTCTCCCGGTTATTACTTCTTTTCCTTTTCTTGGTTACTTTCTCTTCCCTCTTGCTGGGCAAAGAGCATGGATGGTGCTCCATTTCAACAGAAAACAGCTAATATAATGATCTACGGTCGTCTTTGCTTGTTTTCTACTCCTCCACCAACAGTGCGTCTTCATATAGGAGACAGATGGGTAAATCGCTTATGGCTGATAAGTTTGACCCCTTTCGGCTTCTGAAATCAGAAATAGCGACGAAACATTGCACCTCCCAGTGGATGCACCGACAACTATGTATTTATAAACTACTAATTCTAAGTTATGAGAGCGCTTTCATTTTTGATGTGATGTTATTAGACTTTGCCAAAATATGTATTTATAAAAACAATGCTTGATTTTTTCCTAATTAAAAGCCAAATTAATTACACACTGTCCCTTTAAGTAGCGTTCCACTAATACTAAATATTAATGTGCATTAATACTAGCAGCATGAAATTACCCATCGAAGCTGAAACAAAACAAGTTATGTTGTAAACACAGCAGATTTAATGACGGTTACCTTGTTAGCATTAGCAAACCTTTAGCATCAACAGCTTGTATAAACAACTACAATTTGGCCCATTTCTAAGGATGATGCTATGCAGTCATTTAATTAATCGGGTTAGTGAGGGGACAGCAAGATGCAACGCAGAATAAAAAACAATGGCGCTTAAATTGCTGGAAAAAGTGACACTTTACCAGTTGTCAGCTTTCCAAAACACAGCTTGTAGGGTTGAAAGCTTTCGGTCACCTGTAACAATTTAAACCACAACTTAGAAAAACAAAAACAACAATGTAAAAACAATATTGAAATGTTTGTATTATAATTAATTATCTTTGCCCAGACAGCTACTGTGAACTGTTGTAATGAGCAGAGAAGCTTGTTGGGTTCTGCAGGTCCGATGGGTTAGTAAGTTGTCTGGCGGCAGGAGAGAGCAGTTGCCAAGTACTGGTAAACTTGTTCAACTGCAGTTCTGATGCTGTCTTCTTTGGGCAGTGAGGTTATGTCATCTTCATTGCCCAAGTATTATACAGACCACTTTCTTCTTGGAGAATCTATTCTCAGATTCCCTCTGCAGCAGCTTAGACAACCAGGTTTGTTCGAGCTGTGCATTCTAAGATTGCACTAAGAGATTCTAAGAGTTCTTTACCAATTGATTGCCCAGTTTACAGTTCTCTCTCTTTTGTTCTCTATGTGGCTGGGGTGGATCCATGACATAGCAGACACATAATGAAGAACAAACCACAGTAAAACTAGGGCTGGACAATTATTCTCATTTTCAATATAATCACAATTATAAAAACAACAATATCCAAATCCCAGAGGTGTGCAATGTTTGGCTATGTAACCATTAAAGGATAACACACGTCCTTTAGGTGTCGGTAATGTGTTTAATGTGGGTTTGCCTCCACATGGAAGGGTAGAGAGTTGTAGCAGTGAGATAATCTAATTTTATTATTTGTTTTAGAGTTTACATAATCATACTTTTGTACCAGAAACTTTCAGGAATTTCACCATAACATTAAGTACTGGTCAAACAGTTAATGACTTGTTTGTTGTTGGCACTTCACACTATGTGTTCAACAAGGATTGATGTCCAAATCAATTAAAACCTTTTCTCTTGAATGATAATATTATGATTAATAAAAAACAGTTACATTCCTTATTTTAAATAGTCTGTGTTTACATACATCTTTATCTACAGGGCATTTTTGTTGCTTGTGGTTAATGCAGAGAAAAGTCTAAATTAAATCACAATCGCAATTATGGTTGAAATATATCGCAATTTTGATTTTTGGCAAAATCGTTCAACCCTAAGTAAAACAACAAATAGTCTGTCACGGTAGCATGAAAAGGGCTCAGTTTCCTCTTCCCTCCGCCATGGGCTCTTCCCTCCAATAAACCAAAGATTTATTTGAAGAGTTATGGAAAATCAATTGTTTTATACATCTTTAAACATAAAAGCAAAATGTCTTTCCAACAATAAGATGAGATTTTCATCAATGTATTTGGTGCGAAAATTAAATCTGTCCTTTTTACCCATTTACTTTACAACTGTACAGCAGAACATTTGGGGAAGTAAAAAAACCTCACACTATCCGTTTCTGTGTTGCCAAATGCTTTCTTGCTCTAAATATAGTGATTTTTGTTGTTCTCAAATAAACAACAAATGCTTTTAGCAGCTTTATGTTGAAGGATGAAAGACTACAATGGCTTTTAATACTTGAGATTGTTTACATGTAAAAATGAAGATAGCATAATTATTTTACTAATGTAGACCCTACATTTATGGAGAACCAACTCTGATGGTAATTAAACATACAGTGAATCATAACTGTAGGGGAACAGTGGCGCAAGAGTTAGGGAATTTGTCCTGCAATTGACGGGTTGCCGGTTAAATCCTCTAACCATCTCAGTTGGATCCTTGGACAAAACACTTCACCCGAACTGCCTGCTGGCAGAGGTCCTGGTGGCACCGATGTATTTCAGCCTCGCCCCTGTCAGTCTGCCCCAGGGCAGCTGTGGCTTCTAACATAGCTCACCACCGTCAGGGTGTGAATGTGTGTGTGAACGGGTGAGTGACTGATTGTAGTGTAAAGCACTCTGGGGTCGTCGGACTTGATAAAGCGTTATAAAAGTACAAGCCATTTACCATATCTCTTTTAATCAGCTGCTATATTTATTCACCTTTCTAATAATGACCTTATTTATTATCCACAATCATTTTCTTTATGTATTTACTACTTATTTTCTTCTTTTTTAATAATTACTTATTGTTAAATATATGTATGTCTGTATGCTTTAATATTTTTGTCAGTTTTATTCTTTCTTTGTTATTTTTTATGCCACAACACTATTTATTTATGCCTGTCCTTTTTACATTTCTGTATGCACACAACTGAATCACGTGCTGCCAGGGCAAGTCTTAGCAGATATGTTGTCATGTGACAACTAGCACCTTCCCAGACATAATATTCCAACAAAGAGATAAATTATTTCTGAAGAGAAGATCATTCTATTTGCATCTGCTGCTGCTCTTTGACCTAACCTTATTGAGGTTTCTGAGTCACATCATTGTTTTGTTACATGTTTTGAAGTATCACCTGGGGTCTTTTTCACTCCTCCTGATTGCCATCTGGAGTTTGAGGCCTGGGGGAGGAGCAGGCCACCGGGGTCAGGGCTGGGTATGGACGTTGGATCCTGGGGTCAGCTTGGGATGGAGCTGCCACTTCCTGATGATGGGGTTCACCTCCCGTGTCTGGAGGCTGGATACTCCTTTGGGGTGCCGGTACATCAACCTGGTTTTTTTGTTTTTGTTTTTTTTGTCAGGTTGGGTTTTGAACTGCCCCCTCTCCTGGGGCATCTTAGGTCTCCACTGAGTGTGAAGCCCCCCCCCCCCCCCCCTTCTGGCACTCCGCTGTTGACTGGCCAATGGCTGGTCCTCGGTGTCCGGGGTGGGTGCTTGAGTGTGTGCTAGCTCACTCCTGGTGGCCGCTTTGCGGAGTCTGGGCTCCATGGCTCTGTTGGGGGCCCACTGGAGAGTGGGGCACCCCTGGGCCTCGGGTCTCTGACCCCATGGTTGGATCCACTCCGGCATAGCTGGCTGCTGGCGAGGCCCATGGGCTCATCGCCACAGTTCCAGGAGGGCTTCGGGCTGTGGCTGTGGGGGGGTGGGGGAAGGGCTGGGGGGTTTCCTGGGATTCCTCTCTGCTCTTTCCTGGAATGGGGGAAGCAGCTTCCTCTTGTTACCTCTTGGGCTCCTTTGCTCTGGGGGCCCTTTCGGGCATCTGAGTTTCTGGTTTCCCTGGTGTCTGCCTCGGCGTTCTCATCTTTTTCTCTCCCTTTCTTTCTCTTCTACCTAGGACACAGGACACGTAAAAGAAAAAAAAAGTATTGCCTAAATAATTTTTTTTGAGAGAAACCCAGAGTGTAAGGAATAATGAAGTTAATCATACAATTACCAGCCACTTTATCAGGTATACATTGCTAGAACCTGTTTGAACCCCTTCTGGTCTTCAGTTCTGTCTTAATTCTTCATGGCATACATTCCACAAGGAGTGATAAACGTTGCTTAAAGATTTTCATCTACAAAGCAATGATGTCTCTGTTGGTGTTGCAGATATTTTGACAGCACTTTAATTATGTAAATCTGCCATTCCAGTACATCCCAATGATGTTCTATTGGAATGAAAACTGGTGAACTCTGGAAAGCCATTGAAGAACAGTGAAACCATTATCATGTTCTATAAACCAGTTAGAGATAATTGGAGTCTGTATTATCCTGCTGGAACTCATCAGAGGATGGGTCAGCTGTGGTCATGAAGGAACAGACATGGTCAGCAACAATAATCTGGCGGGTAGTGTTTAAATGATACCCAGTTGGTACAAGGGCTCCAGAGTGTGCAAGAAGATATTCCCCACACCATCACAATTAATTCCAGGTTGAGACTTAGATAAAAAAACTAAAAAAAAAAACTATCCCTGATACTGTTCGTCAAATACTAATCAACACTTTCCTTTCTCCAGCTGAGCAAAAACTCATCCTCTATAACCACATAATATAGCAGCTTTTAAGGCTAAGATACAATGTGGCAAGAATGAAGCAGTATTAGTTATTTCTAACTCCCTTAAAAAAATTCAAGCTTTTGTGTTAATTTTGAAATAAATACTATAAAATCAAGAACAATAAAAAATGTTACATAAACTGTAATTTATGAGTATGTTTTAAATAGGTATCTCTAATGTATTTTAAGTGTTCTCTCTTGAATGTATTCCAGACCTGGAGCATGCTCACACATCATACCCTGACCTCAGGTAGAGGACGCTGTATATTTCACTCTGTTCTGCTGTATTTAAATCAGCCTCCCAGGATGCTTGTCCTCTTTGACCCCAGTCCTGTCCCCACTTCCTGTTTTTTATGCTGGGTCAGGTCAACAGGGAGGTGTCATTACCACTCAAGTATCCTTAGTCCTTATAATAGCCTGAGTGCCACAGTGCTAAGACCTAGTGGAACCCCAGCAGATGTCTGGAGCTGCAGTGTGAGCAAGGAGTGTGTATTTCAGTGGAAAAGAGACAGATGTTGGCTATCCTATCAGATGGCTGGTTCCTCCTCAAGGTTCTCAGTAGAGCTCATGAGATGAGAGGATGTTAAACGAGACAGTTCAAAAAAATTAGTTTTGTTCTTCTGAAACATTTCATACATTAGTAAATGAAAATAGAGAAGTTAGCATTTTGTTTTGATTGTCATTTTGTCAGTACATTCATGCAACACTTTCCCCTCCAATGGCTTTGTCTATAGAGACCGAAGAATTCACTGAAAAGATAAGATGTAACAATACATACATGTCACAGTCTATAATATTGGGTTCACAAGAACTAAAATAGATTCTGTCGTGATATTTGTAAAAAAATATATTTGTGTTTGTTTGTTTTCACAAATAGTGAAATGTTTTGACAAGTCACTCACTCTGGTTTAACAAATATACATGTTTGTCGGCAGTCACTTCCTTAAGGTGGGTGGGTGAGGAGGTGTTGATGGGCTGGGTGCACCTGATGCTTTGTGCTGTTTCATAAGATCCTAGCTGGTCTGGGGGTATAAATTTAATATTATTTTGGTCTATTCACACATAGCATTTTTGAGACCTTACTTTCTTCTGTTAAGATTACAGCTGAAAGTCCTAATCAGAATCAGAATCAGATATACTTTAATAATCCCAGTGGGAAATTGTTGTTTCAGTACAATCGCCATAACATGAACAAACATCACAACTGAGGCCTTGCTGCCAAGGTCAACCGCCTTACGCGGTGCCCACATTACTCTGTGAAAAGATAGAGGCCACAAAAAAAAGGAAGGAGGGAGGGTAAAAAACATAACTCAAACTTTATTCTATAACAGGATACAGTTTGAGATATCAAAAAACCTCTTGCACAGAAAGCAAAAATAAGACGAGACACATATAGCAGAGGGATAACATTGTAGATTTGTCGTGTGTAAGTTCATCGGTATTCGTGAGCATCAGTTATGTGTGTCTGTTTGGGTAAAAGTGTTTATATTTCCGTGAACACTCTCCAGAGGCCATTGTCCTTGATGTTATCCGCCGGCCAACACTTCAGAAAAGGTGTCAGTGGGTGAGGGGGGAGCAGGGAAGAGTTCTGAGCAGTCTCAGCCATAACAATCCAATCAATTACATTGATAAGGGAAGGCAGAATCCAAATACTTTAGTTGTTTATGAGGCAAGCTGCTCTGACTTTCCTGTTTTTGCTGGCTCCAAATAGCGAATCCAATATTTCAAATTGTTGGGCTTTTCCGCGTTACACTTCCAGAATTTTATCCCATCTGCCCTTGAGTTCAACCACCGAAGCCAGTCTGTGTTCCAGCACATCCAGCTTTTCGGCTCTGCTCCTCCACCTTCCAGGTTTGTCCGTTCACCGCCTTAGTGAGGGCGTCATTTGCAGCCGGTAGACTGATCAAGGCCAAATGGCTACCGACATCTGCTGTATTTGCTGATACATCAAAAATCCACCAGATCTAATACGTAGAAATCCAAGTATCCTTAATCCAAACATGCAAATGTTTCAAACGTCCAGGAATGACAAAGTCGAAAGACACACCGTTTTCCATCCAAGAATATAGGGTGTATCCTCCAAAAATAGTCAGATCGGGACAGGAAGGGTCCCCCCTTTCGTTGCCTACCCGTCAAAAGAAAATGATCAATAGCACTAAGAGACCAGCTTACCAGATCCAGGATTTTTCAGAGTTCGGGTATTATGAAGAAAGTGCTCAGAAAGACAAGACAAAGCAAATGGCAGGAGAGGGGGGTGGGGTAGGAGAGCAGATAAGGAGCTCAGGAGAGCTGAAACACACGACCGACCTCGAAGAGAGACAAAACAGAACAGAGACAGAACAGAACAGTGGTTCTAAATGGTTTAGTTTTACTAAAAATACTTTGGGAAGCTACACAGCTCTTAGATCTTTACTAAGGAGTAATAAATGTTTGTAATACTTCATCTGCTGCCACGTTCTGTTAATGCACAGAGTAAGTTGGAATCAGTTATAAACACATATTATTTTACTACAAACTACATCCAGTTTAACTGGATGCTAAAAATATATCAAAACTTCTTGAGGTCAGAAAACTTCAAAATAGGTTAAATACATCTCATATAGAATAATTATATGAATAAAAGTACATGATATACATCCAGAATCATATATCCAACCTTATGGTGCATTTTATTTTTACATAACTGGTGTTTCATACACTGAGCAAAACAAGGGTTTTTTAAGTAAAAGTATGTGCATATCTGCTTTTGTGTTTCCTCTATATAGAGTAAAATGCAACAATTCCAGGCTTTGGCTTTCTTACACTTAACTTTTATGGGCGTATCCATAAAGACTTTTAAAAGTAAATCCAACGCTGCTTATCAACAGGAACATCTCTTCTGTTTGGAAACCATGGATCTCAAAAGTATGGAGCCTGCTTTCAAATAACCATGTTTTGGGGAAGTAAAAAACTTAGAACATCATAAGCTCAGGGAAAGATTCAGCAGTCCACTTGCACCTCAGGAACAAAAGGCACTCTTTTGACGACAATGATGTCCAGATTTTGGACATGGAGAACAGATAGCTTGAAAGGGAGATGAAAGAAGCCATGTTGGTGAAAAGATAAAAGCCAACACTAAACGGAGGGGACGGATTGTGCTTCCAACTCGACCGTGTTTACAACTTGGTCCTCCAGCATATTCCAGAGAGATTACATCAGTCTCATCATGATTCAGTTGACCAAGAACTTGTGTCCAGTTCCACACTATGATCAGAAGGTTATTAACCTGAAGTTCAGCCATAGAAATTTTCTGACATTTGGTTATTCCGAATTGTTAGTTTAACACCATAGTTTACAGAGTGTTTTAAAGGGTATGAATAATCTGACTGATTTCACTGTACACAGGTATCCCAAATATGGACAACATTACACTGAGGCAGTCCAAAAACAGTAAGAACAAAAATTTCAAAAACATTTCCCCAAAACCGATTAGAAGACCAGATAGAAACTGAGTCCAAGTTCTAAGCAATGTTGATCTGGACACTTCAGGTGTCTGCTAGAAAACTGAAGATAAAGAGGGATTTTATTATTGACACTAGTAAATAAAAGGTCTTAGACATGACCTAGCCAGAACTAAATCTGTTCAGATCTAAATCTGAAAAACTGCAAAGACATCTAAAGAGGACGCTGTGGACAAGGAATGTCCTCCCAGTTGAAAAGATTAGGAGAGCTTTTGCAGAGACAAGAAGAGTAGGCAAATATTAACAATGTGAGATGCTAATACACTCCTGGATGCATACTATGAATGAAAAGATGCTTTAACATAGTGTTAGTTTTAGAGTTTGCAAACAGGTGAATGTTTTTCATCATAATAAATGTACAGTGTTTATTAATAAAAAAATATAAAGTAGTATTATGGGGTGTAAACTTCCATTGTATTTGCCAACTAGAGCAAATCATTAATTTAGTCTCTGTTCAATTTTTGTCAGATCACTTAGTCTTCAGGGAAAATGTCAGTATTTCTATCATATCAGAAGTCCTTTGTTATAAATTCATACCAAAGGATTTACAATGTATCTGTTTCCTGTCTCCATCCAGGCTACATTTGAATGTCTTTTGATCTCTAAATTTATCCTGCTGATTGACTTACACAACCTGCTTTTCTCTGGTTCCGTCTTTAAATGACTCGCCATGGAGTCGAGAGGAAAATTGGATCCATTAGAGCTGTAAACCGAGCTAGGCCATTAGACTGTTAAATCCAAGGTTGAACCTATTTAACATGTACTACAGTCCAAACGTCTTATAATGTGATGCTACCACAGTGTTGTTTCAGGGCTTCTTAATGAGGTAAGAAGAGAATGATCAGAAAACCTGAGCACTATCTGAGCCCAACTTGGTTTAGACTAGGCCTTTACTCCTCACAGACGCAGTGCTGGCGAGCTTGTAAAATGTAGGCTGTTAGTTTCCAGTAGAGGCGGGCGTATCGTGCAAATCGTCTGCCGTTTTGTGAGATGTTTAAAGAGCTATTGCCTCGCACCTGTTTTGGGTTTTGAAGCTTTTAGCTTTCAGGCCCTTGGTGTTTTAAGAGCTTTAAACGAGCTCGGTTCTCAGGGGCGTCAACAGTACCTCCTTTTCAACTGGAAAAATAAGATACAAAAGCTGTCAGTAGAGCTCCCCTGTGGAAAGGCTGCCAATAGAAGAGCTGTTTAGAGTCAATATGATTCTGCTGTTTGTCTGGGTGCCATATAATGTTTTCCCAGACTTTCACTCCACCTCTCAGTTCATTGTTTGGTCTTTGTTGTCTCTCATTCTCCTTCACCTCCTCCTTTCTCAGCTTGTTAATTTGACTGTTCCTTGAGTTGTCATCCAGAGCCTGTTGAGATATGCAGAAAAACAAATGCTCGTACATCTCCCCCAGATCCGCTGTATATGATGTTGTTTACATGTTCGTGTCACAGCGGAGGGTAATTTGTCTACTTGTGGGCGTTTTATGCAACCAGCCATGTGTTTGCATTCATGCAAAACTTTATTTGCATGTAGCATTCATCGATTTATATTTTTCCTGCTTCTTGGTGGTCCATGCTCAGGTATTCCTGTGTATTGTTACCTGTTTTTAACGCCTTTGTCCCCCCACATTTGGTAACACCAAAAAGAACACAGCCTTAATGAACAAAGTTGGAAGAGGATGAAGCAACATGCAGATTCCTGCGGAGACTGCACTGTTTGCTTTGATATCATCAGCAGGTGTTCACTGTTGGGCTCACTCGATGTTGCTCCAGCATTCATCTGCTCTGATATGCACCATGCTGCAGCATTCATTTATTCTTGGAAAAGATGCCACAGCCAGAAGCTTATTGCTTGCTGTACAACAGTCTTGACTATTGCAGCAAAATAGACCTATGACAACAACATTTGAACACTTGATCTGACTTTTTATTTGAAGAGTACTAGTTCAAGATTTCACTTAAAGATAATAAAGTACTGTATATTTACTGGCAGGTATATTTTAAATCATCAAAATTATTCTTGAAATATATTTATTTTCAGAAACCTACTGATTGCATTTACAGCTTTCATTGGCTTGTAAACTTATTCATATCCTTTATGTTATATGCTGGGGGTTGTTAGCCTGACCAAATTGCAGACCAAATTAATCAATTAAATTAATTATCCTACAATAGAACACAAGGAAGGCTGGACATGGAGCAAAAACGTGGTGGATGAAAGAAATATATATATATATATATATATATATATATATATATATATATATATATATATATATATGTATATATATATATATATATATATATATATATGTGTGTTTGTGTGTGTGTGTGTGTGTATACCATCCATCTATCCCTTTTCCAACACGCCTATCCTATATTGCAGTCGCGAGGGGTGCTGGTGTCTATCTCCAGCCGTCAATGGGCGAGAGGCGGAGTACACCCTGGACAGGTCGCCAGCCCATCGCAGGGTGTATGTGTGTGTGTGTGTGTGTATATATCAGAATTAGAATCAGAAATACTTTAATAATCCCAGAGGGAAATTGCTGTTTCAGTACAATCGCCATAACATTACATAACAAACATCACAAACATTTTAGAGGGAGACGATTTACTGAGGCTTTGCTGCCAAGGAACCACCTTACATCGTGTCCACATGGCGCTGCCATTACTCTGTGAAAAGATAGAGGCAACAAAAAGAAAGATGGGAGGGAAAAAAACATAACTCATACTTTATCCGATACTTTATCCTGAAATCCAATTTTCCAAATTGTTGGGCTTTTCTGCGCTTCACTTCCAGAATTTTATCCCATCTGCCCTTGAGTTCAACCACCGAAGCCAGTCTGCGTTCCAGCACATCCAGCTTTTTGGCTCTGCTCCTCCACCTTCCAGGTTTGTCCGTTCACCGCCTTAGTGAGCGCATCATTTGCAGCCGGTAGACTGATCAAGGCCAAATGGCTACCGACATCTGCTGTATTTGCTGATACATCTAAAATCCACCAAATCCAATAAGTAGAAATCCAAGTATCCTGAATCCGAACATGCAAACGTTTCAAACATCCAGGAATGACAAAGTCGAAAGACACACCGTTTTCCATCCAAGAATATAGGGTGTACCCCACAAAATGAGTCAAATCAGGACTGGATGGGTCCCCTTTCGTTGCCTACCCTCCAAAAAAAATTGATCAATAGTATTGAGAGACCAGCTTACCAGATCCATGTTTTTCAGAGTTCGGTTGATATGTGAGAGATTGAAAGTGCTCAGAAAGACAAGACAAAGCAGCAGAAGTAGGAGAGGGGGAGGGGGGGGAGGGAGCTGGAGGAAGAGAAAAACACGACCGACCTCGAAGATATATATATATATATATATATATATATATATATATATATATATATATATATATATATATATATGTATACCCCATTCATTCTCCCAGGTATGTTCCGTGTTATTTAGCCAGTTGGATGCAGTTGTATAATTTAATAAATTGCCTTACCAGATTAAATGTCAGTTTATAGTCTTGGATTGTGTGAAATAAATTTCTAAATAAATGCATGTAGTCCGGTGCGACTTATACGTGTTTTATTCTTCTTTATGATGCATTTTTTCACTGATGCAAGTTTTATTCCGGAGTGACTTATAGTCCCAAAAATACGATAGGCATGGAGAAAAGGACTGAGTTACCAGGGGACCCATTTATAAAAGTTGCGACGCACAAAACTGGGCCTGAAACTGACAAACATCCCTTTCCACACAAAGGTTTCAAACTATAAAAAAAAATAACTTGGCAGGAGAATATTAGGCCCCTCACTCGAACTCTGACCCGTGTGTATGCTCATTTTGGAGACAGGGGAATCTGTCAATGTAGATGGTGAAGTGGTGAATTGAAGCGACACTGCATCTCAACAACATTAGACGTTCAATCTCACTCCACATCAGACTTTAATCACAAGCATTCAGGGGTAATTATGCTTGCGCTGGTGAGCTATAAGGACCTTTCAAATAAATAAAAACAAATGAATAAAAATGGCCTATAAGCTAACTTAAATCTTAAAGCAAAGTCTGTACATTTCATCAACGTTTTCACACCATCACATTTCTCTCCTCAGCTAGCCCCTACCTCATTACCACTCTCCCAGAGCTCAGAGCAGGAGCGCTTTAATGCAGCTCACACCTGTGCGTTCTCAACTGTTGGACGTGTCATTGGTGTGCTGCAAAACCTGGCACTGAGGCAGGGCATCCATCTCCCTCCTGGTCTCCCTCCTACTCAGAATGATGACCCTGACCCACAGCCCCCTCCCAGACAACAGGAAGTTGCACCAAGGTGCATTGGTTCTGGGGACAGCCGGACCCTCAGTGCCCATTGCACCCTTCCCCAGAATGTCCTCATTCAGAACCGACTCGCCACCTGCCGACTCAAGAGGACCTGAGGTCAAGAAGACAACATTTTAACCCACTGTGCTTTTACCTCTGATTTACACATTAAATGCAGATTAAATGGGAAATTGCTTGCTGGTGTACGTGTGCATGGTTTTATAATTCTGCATTTTTTGGTGTATGCCATTTTCGGCTTATGGGCATGTGTACACTTTTAGTATAGGTCCTACACAAGTTTTATGAGTGAGACTCCAGTTGAGTATGGGCAACAGTGAAGACCGATGAAGGCTGAGGGAACTCAATCAGAGGGAGAATATTAGCAGAGGCAGAGAGGAATGGACTCAGGGAAGAAACAGATCATAATATAAAATGACTGAAAACAGAATCCATTATCTAATCCACAAAAGTAAGAATTAGATTATACACAAACACTTCAGGATAATAAGCCAAAGAAAGCAGGCTCTAGAAAACTAATAATAATAATAAGTACTTAGATATTATTAGAAATGTTTTTTGTAAAACTGCACACTCCCTTTTTGTTAAATATATTTTTGTATTTAGTGATCAAATTGAATCTCATTGTTTTAACCTCCATCCACTGTCTATACCGGGTTTTCTTTGCAGGACAGCAGCACAGCTGGAGCCTCTCTATAGCAGTCACTGAGCGAGGAATTACATTATGTTGAATCATATCGGAAGAATAGGGGGGTTGTATCATATTTGATTAGATTTTGCTTCCTACGTGTCTTTAATGTGCCTAATTGTTCATCATGTAACACACATATTATCCTGACTTCATAACAGAAATTCACAACATCATATAACAGCACTGCACAAAACCATTTTTTTTAAAAGGTTAACATAGCACTGTGTTTGGACAGAAATATGCAGCAAAATATTATATTTCAGTACAAATGAACAGATAATGTAAAAAAAACACCCAGATCGAAAGCTGATCTCCTCTTCAAGGCTCAACTCCAATATATTTAGTCAAAAACCTAAAACATAAAGTTACTGCAATAGGAGAGATACTCAATACATGTTTTTGACCTATCATTCTTCTTTTCCTCTCTTAACCTGAAAAAGGCTTTGATTTGATGTTCTGTGACCGCCCTGTATTTAAATTAATGTGCTAATGAGCACTTCTATTCATTGTGTTCATTTAAATCCAACAGGGGCATTTAAGTAATCAAATGGGCCATATACAAACGCTCATCTTCTGGCCACTCTAAAAGTAACAACGTGAAACAGTTAGCACGTTCACCTGCTGCATCAGGGGAGTGTTAAGAAAGATTCAGTGCATTCCAGAGGTGAACAGTTATGTGATCACAGTAAAACTGTAACACTGAGGATAATATCAAAGAGGGCAAATACAGGCAGTAATTACAAACTGACCAACACTACTCAGTCAAACATATCTGGGGGATTCTGACAATCTCTGAAAAACAAACCTAACACATGGCAGCTACATTAAGAAAACCGAGGAAATTGCCTCACTGCCAGGGGCAAAGGCTTGGCAAAAGATATGACACGTGTGATGGGAAAAGGTGCCAAGAACAATTATTTTCTCCTGTTGTCACGAAGGAAGAACACAGTGTATCTTTCCCCCTGTGTTTCATTGTCTCCTGAGTGTTGCACATGGCAGATTTTTCCAGGCAGATTGCCTTATTGTTAAAATGAAAAGTATTATTTCCAAAAATAAGCATCTGCAGCTTTAATAATGGCACTATGTAAAATTCCCTGACTGGTCGTGTGTAAGCGAACGGAACAAATCAAGACTCCACCATTTGCTGTTCTGGTATCGGCCTACTATTCCATGAAATTGAAAATACAGCGGCTTTTTACATTCACAAGTTTGAAGAGAAGTAATTCATTTCATTCAAAGTCGGACCAATAATTCAACGAGTTTATAAACAGTCACAAACCTGGTCGTGTTTCTGGAAGGTGAACCGCAGCTCCAGTTTAAGTCTTTCACACAGTCTAATAGGTTTCTCTTCAGGTCAAAAGTACTAAAAGCTGGTCCAATGAGCACAGTGTTATTGTGCTTTATTGGCCAGCAAACAGGCCTGACCAGAACCATCTAAATAATTTACATTTATTTTTAAAACTGATCTTATAAAACAGCGGTTCCTAAACTTTTTAGCCACGCACCCCCTTCTGTGTCCCAAACAGGTTGACGTACCCCCAATCTTCAACTAAATAAATAAATAAATAACAAATGCAGCAAGCTTTTTTATAGCCATGTTAAAGGCGGCATGTTAAATCATGCTCAAATGACCAGAACACACAAAACAAAAAAAAAGAAAGAAAATTGCAGTTGCAGTTACAATAATACAACCATCAAAACAAAGGGTATGGAAATAAAATTAGATCATAATTTGAATTAAATTGCAATAAAGTTACACACAACATCCACAACATGATCCTGAGGGTTTTCAGGTGCAGTGGTGGTTCAGAGAAAGAAAGAGACGCTCAGATCGGTCAAACCTCCATAGACAAGCTGAAACGTCTCTGAAGCAGAGACCAACCAGGTGGATTCACAGATTAAACTCTGATAATCTACCTGTGTGTGTTCTCACTTTATTTATTTCATGTACCAGCTTCTAAATATGACTCACAATATACGCCGCAGAATAGAAACATGATGAAGTTTGATTTGTGTCCAATGACGAGCGAGACAGAGAGAGAGAGAGAGAGAGAGAGAGAGAGAGAGAGAGAGAGAGAGAGACTTTGGTAGAGCGGCATAGAGTAACAATATCAGAGTGCCGGTCTCAATAAAGCTGTTGTTAATCAGAGAAATAAAAAGGTATTTCCTGATTGTTTTACAGCGGTTACATCCAGCAGGTAAACACACCCATGGCAACACACCTCAGCTCCCCCTAACCCCCACTGCCGGTTGCCGGTTTCCACATTTCTGTCTAAATATGTGCTGCATCTGTAAAATAAACTGCACCTGTCTGAATCACGATGAAAAGTATTACAGCTCTGTGCATGAATATAGACAAGAAACCGCGTCTATCACTAATTTTACCAGCAGCGGTGTGGGCGTGTCATGCGCATCAGTGCTGGTGGGCGGTTCCATGAGCAGCGCTGTTTGTAGGTGCTGCATGATCTATAGAGAGACCGCATCACTCCATTTAATCTTGTAAATAAAACTTTCGGCCCAAATCCAATTTTCCTTCTACTGACATAAACAACGTGAAGTGAGGAGAGAGATTGAGAGACATTTTCTGATTCCAGCTCATTTTCTTCCGGATCCATTGCAATTCTCTCCTCTGTTTCCTCCGATTCCTCTCTCTCTCTCTCTTGGTTCCTCTCCTCCTTCATCACTAACTTTGACCTTAGATGTCTCACCTGACAGTTTCCCTGATTTTTGCCAATTGAGCATATTTGTGAGAATGATTGAAGTAGAGGCCACAAGCTAGGTGCACATATACAGCAAAATGTGTAGAAGAAGATAACTTATTCTATATTTCATCTTAAAATGAAGCATAGAAGAAGACTAATTTTAAATGAATACATTTTTGTGTGAATACATTTTTATTTATTTATTAAATTTACAGTTTTTGATATGAATTTTTACAAAGGAAATGTTTACTTGCATGTTTTTATTGTGTTGGGGAAAAACACTGTCAGACCGCCATTACATTTTTCAGCTCATGCACCCCCTAGCGGCAGCTCGCACACCCCCAGGAGAGCGCGCACCACACTTTGGGAATCCCTGTTATAAAATATTCCAAGTATTTTAAAATACTGGATTTAGGCTTTTCATCATCTGTAAGCCACAAGCATCAAAATTCCGAGATGTAGAGGCTTAAAATATTTCACTCTATTTGTAATACATCTATATACTTTACTTTCTGAAATTAATGAAATACATTTTTAAAAAACAATTTTTTTGGGGTATATATCTGTACACAGTAGAGCTCTGCGAGAAGCCCAGCGCTGGGGGTCTTGTTTTGTAGCATAAACCTGCATTAGGCTTCTCCTCAACTTTATCCAAGTAACAAGGCAAATTAACTTGTATAGCACATTTCAGTACAGAGAAAATGCTAAGTGCTTTACATGATTAAAATATAGGTAAAAAAAACAGAATAAAAGCAAATAGGAATAAATGTAGAAACAAAATAGAACATGGAAACATAGAAACTAAAAGCAAATATTAAAAACAGTTGGACTACTAAGTTGAACTAATGATGTTTCAGTAAAACGGTTTAACTAGAACATTCAAAGGCAATCCTAAACAAATGTGTTATTAATCTTAATTTAAAGAAACTCAGGCTTTCCGCACTTTTACAGTTTTCTGGAAGTTTGTTCCAGATAAGTGGAGCATAGGAACTAAATGCTGCTTCTCAGTGTCTCCATATCCGTGACCTGTCTGGCACATTCCTTGGTCCTTGTCATCAGTTTGTTTCCTAATTTACTCTATTGACCCTCTGAGTCATTTGCTGTATTTAAACTATTGTCAATTATACCAAGTTGGATTCTATTTACCAGTTGTGGGATTTCTATAAGCAATTGGTTCCTCTTGATTTAATTGATGGGTATCAAATTGAAAAGGGCTGAATATGAAAACAAAACCCATTTGTCCAAAAAAAAAAAGAAAAATATTGAAGACCATTTTTTATTTTCCGTTCACGTCATAATTATACACTTTTGTATTAGACCAACAAATCGAAACCTAAAAAGTAACATTTTACATTAGTTTTATTCATACAATATGACAACATTTTTAAAAGTTTAAGGGATGTGAATACTTATCTGAAGCACTGCATGCATCAGTGTGTTCTTTCGTTTTCTGAGATGAAACAGGCCCATTCATTAAGTGATGTTGATAGTGCTATTCTTGTTAGCAGGAATAATTGGAAACAGATGAGGAAGTGTCTGGGCAAACGGTACAGAAAAGAACTTAAGCCTGTGGAACTAAACCACAGTATGGGAAAAAGCTCCTAATATTTTCATTTTTGTTGCAAAATGCCAGTGTGCTGCACACGATTGATGAAATGTCCAAAGATTAACATGACTAACTGTAAAAGGAACATAGAACACAAAAAGCTTTTGTTATGATTGTAGGAATCTATTTAGCAAATCTGACGAAAAAATCTAAAACGCTTTGCTAAACAGAGGCATTTCTTTCTGCTCAGCTTCTCATAAGGTACTGAATAATGACTACCAACGAAGGCAGAGTCAAAGCAAACACATGGTTTAAGTTTAAGCTGAAAAAAACATTTGGCCTTTTCAATTTTCATTTGATTTCATAGAACAAAAAGGAATGCAGTAATGAAAGACACTGGTGCCCTTATAAGATCCGACTTTTCAGGATACTCTGTTTCTGAAAAGAATGTGATATTTATACAGAGATAACTATATAGTCATGTTAAGCCCAGAGGGTTTCAGAAGCAATTTCTGCCTGAAAATACACAACTAAAATAAATTGACAATTGTGCTACAATTATCAGGTCTCAATTCAACCTTTTAGTACCAGTGGACTCGTAGACCCTTGGATGCTTGGGCTTCTCATTAAATGTGGTTGACTAGTGCAGCCAATTGACTGACTTAATTCCTATTTTTAAAAAAGTGTCTGTTGAGTCCACCTGCACATATGGTTTGTTGTCTGTCTGAAAAAAAATTCACCACGGTAACATGCGGTAACAATAAAGGATTCTTGACTCTTATTATGTGATAAAAGAACATTTTACCTAATTCTTTCTAAATAAACTTTGAAAAACAATATGAAAGTCTTTTTGAAAACTTGGGAGACACCCCAGATTGTATTTATCAACATATTTTTTACAACTGTAGCAAATCTGGACTGAATCAGTTGAGGCAAATTAGATCCACAATGGTTTTAGTGGGCAGTGTGCCAGGCAAAGCTTTCAATTTGGCACAATTTAGCCAAATGTGCCAAATGTGTTTTTTGCCTCATACAAGGGAATCTGGTCAAATGAAAGTGATGCTTTCCATCATAGGACTCCTTCTGCAAACAGCAAAGCATTTGGTCAAAAATTTACACCGTATATCATCAAATGTGTACGGAGCAGCTCGTAAAGCAAACTGTGCATAAAGTTCGGAGGTTATAAAAGTGACTACCACTTTTATAACCTCCCCTGCGCACAGAAATTGCGCCACATAACGTTGGAAAAAGATGTGCAATAGGTTGTTGAAAAGGTGTGACTCTCTAGTTTCTGCAGGTGGAGCAAGAACATACCTGTGTCATGAAGCATTTTTCCAGAAGAGTCCATCATGTTTGATGGACCTTTAAATTACATTTTCCGTGTTCAAAGTGCTGTAAAACTGATAGTATTTTTGATAAAGCAAATTGTTTTAGAAACATTAAAGCATCCTCCTTCAAGGAATTTAGAAGAAATATGACTGTGTTTGAACTACTTTTAGAAAAGTTGAAAATGGATGTCACCTTAAAGCCTCAGTGTGAACTAAAACAACACACTACATTTCAACGGTTCAGATCACCAGTAATGTTCTGGACAGTAAGAATTTCTCCTGTCCAGTTTTCTTGGGAGCGATATTTTGTCCCGATAGGAGTTTGAGCCTTCAAGGGTTGGTTTGGATTTTTTTTTTCAGTGAGGTCCTATGAAAATAATATTGGTAGTATTTTCATAAACTGCAGTAGATAGATGTTGTAGCTGTATCAATCTGCCTTATCAGCTGGGCATACCAGGATGATTTTCACAAAACTATGGAACCTGGAAAGCATAGTAACGTACTATCATTGATGCTCTTGTACAATTATGCTCCAACATGGGCTATACAATTTGCAATAACTTTATAAGAACACTACAGCTGAAATTAAAATAGCTGCATCACTCACTTCCAGTCTTTAATAAACTCAAGTCTTGTTCCTGCTAACAATGTTTTAGTCCAAATCTGCTCGGTGAAGTGGTTGGCTGACATTAGCATGTTTACTTTCAGTTTTGGAATGACTCATTTATAATTCTGCTTGTAACATATTTCAGTGCGGTTCCAATCAAACATATCACGAGAAATTATACAAAAAAGATATTTTTCATGCTTGTAAATGAAAATTAACTGCATTTAATAACTCGGGTTTCTCTTACACAGACATCTGTCTGCACACAGCTCACTAAGCAGGCAAATGACAGACAGACAACAAACTGTTAAATGTCATTATTAAAGCATGATATGTTTGTCTAAAATAAAGTTGTGCAAGATATGCATTGAAAAAAAGGTTGTACCAAATGCAACCGTTTGCATTACTGAAATTTTTCCTAAAGATTTCACAGACAGTGGATCAACAGAAGTTGGAAGGTTGTTCATCAGAACCCTCAGTACCCATCATTTAAAAAGGACCCAATCAAGAACCTGATCTGATCTGAAACAATGCATTTGCAGCATCCTTATCTTTCAACAATGACCTTCATAGTACCAAAATGTCTATTATTAGACTCTAAAGTCTAATGTAAAATTACTAGGCAGATATGATAGGAAACATACATATTTTATAGCACTTAGGTTTGTTGTATCACATTTGCTTTTCCACATTTAGTTCACTCTTTAGTTTGGATATCTCTACTGCTTACTTGGATTCTGTTTTTTTATTGTTTTTTTCTTCCTTGTGTTTCTCTGTGATGCTTTGGTCAGTGCAGTAAGACTCACCTGTTGTCCCATTGATCTCACATCGTCATCCCATTAATCACCATCACCAATTTCACATCTCCGGTCTTATTCTTCTTCACATCTCCGATTCTTCTGTCTAACCTCTGTTACCCAGCCCGTTGTCCATTGCCATTACAGTTCTTCTCGTATGTGTCACCAGTTTGAAGGTCTGCTTCAGTTCCTTATCAAATCAAAATGACATCAGTGTACCTTATGGTCATCAATTAAGGACATAGCGAACACATCAGGAGTCAGAGTCTGTCTTGCACCACGTTTTCTGTATTTTATACTATATTTAGCCTCAATCACACAGACTTCATCAAATTAAAATAATTTAATGGACCATATCCATCTCTCTAGAATATGATGAGTGATTTTTAGGAACTGATATTAGTTGCCAAGTCATACAATTGGAACTTAGGGAATGCCAGTCAACCCTTTCTTTTGGATTTCCTGAAGAGTTTTAAAAAAAAAAAAATTAGGACATCTTATTAAGTTTCTATTTATTTCAAAATAAATGTCCACTGCTTGTATTGAAAATTATTTATCTCTGGAAAATAAAGTGGTGCAATTACAGTTAAACACTAAAACTTTTACGCTCATTTTGGAGACGAGATTTGGCGGCGAAGATGTTGAAGTGGTGAATTATAGCCAAACTGCATGATGATTCCTCTCAGAGGTTCAGTTTCAGTCCATATTAGCAGAGTATCCCTAGACCACGACACTTCCAGCTCTACAATTCACTGTTGAAATGATGTCATTATCCTGAAATGCTGTACTTGTTATATGCCAAACATTTTTTATATATCAGAAGGATTAAATTGTATACTCATCTGTCCAAAAATCAGTATGCTAGATTTCTGGTCTGTCTATGTTTTGGTCTTTGGCCAACTTTATTCAGCCCTCTTGGTTTTCTTCGAAATTAAATGATCCCTCCATCCAATCCTCCCATGGAAATGAAGCTTGCATAGTCTGTGAGGCATGCACTTTACAACAACAGCAGCAGGAGCTTAAAGCTTCCCCTGATTATATTTTATGATGAGATTTGAAGACTTCTTTTAGCATCTTGCAGCCTGCTTTCCAGCCTATCTTGCTTGGACGGCTGTACATGGAGATGTTGCTAGTTGATTTAAATGCCTCTCACATGTAGTTCATTCTCTATACAATAGAATGGCTGATTTCAAAATTATGTCGATTCCTTTTAAATTGTTTGTGTTTTAAAAAAGGATGATCCTCCTTCAAAAGGCTAAAGAATGATGTTCTAATCAGGTGCACCTATTGTGTTACATCTGTATATAAATGGGGCCACTTTAAGTTTGAAGAATTGTGGAGGTGTCTTGATTTGCTCTTACCAGAATTTGCAATTTTTACCACGTTTTGCTGAAACTTAAGTGACATTAAAGAGAGCCATTTTAGGAAAAGTCATAAAGTTTGAGCAAGAAGAGGTGCAATTTTAGAAAGTTACACAGAGTAAAAGAAAAACATAGCAGCTCAGGTAATCAAATTGACTCCTTGATAGTTATGTTCTTAAGAATAACAACATAAGAGGTTTGAGTGCATATGTGCTAAACCGTTCTTATATATTAACCTATGAGAAAAGGCTGAAGTGTTTTTGAAAGGTCAACATACTCAGTGGCTCAGAGGAAGGAGTTAGGGTCTAATACTGAAGCAGCATGGTGATAAATATGCCGCTTAAACAGGGTTTTAATCATGTTTATGGCACCAATCTACGTTCACTGGGCCACCACACATACCTCACATAATCCTCTAATACTATCAGAGTAGCTAAAACTGCCACCTGTGTCACACACAATCCTAGTATCTCCCTCATACAAACTTAACATGTCAGCTGGCACCTGACATCCTGCTGGAAAGATAGACAGGTACTTCCTGTTTGAGATTCCTCTCATGTCAGCTTTGTTGAACTTTGCTTTCCAGCCTATTTAACAGCTGATCCATCATGCATTTCAAGTGTGTATTTAACCCACTAAAAAGACACAGTTGGCCTTCATTACACTACTTTACTCTACTTCCTTTTCCCCCGAAATCCTTTGCTTTTCACTTCTTGACTGGATTCGTGTGTGTTAAGATTTACGTGTAGGTGGTTTGGAGGAGGTTGATGTGCAACAGAGCTTCAAATTGGCTCTCCTTGACTTCTGTCAAGAACCACAGTTTTCTGAGGTAATAGACATGCAAATAGCACGATAAGTGTGCACATTCCTGGCAAAGTCGAGTCTCGGCACTCAGTCAATAACATTATGGAAATGTGCTGTGGTTTCTTTTAGTCGGGCTGTTTGAGTTGGATAACAAGGCAGTCCAATGAGCCTGTTAGCACAGTGACAATGACAGAATGAGGTGTTTGTATTGTCACACACTCTATTACAGTGCATAGTAAAACGGAGAGATGTGAAGAGAAATATGCTACTACAGATCAAATGAAAAGTATCTGAAAAAGAAACAATAGGTAATCAAAAACTTTTTTTTTTTTTTTACATTTCCAGCATTTCCTAAGAAAATGGTTCCTTACACATTCCACGTCCTCACTAACAGTTTGTCAAATTGAGTCATGTATCAAATCTATGATCATACCATTGCTTAAATCCACTTCAATAATGGAATCTATACAATCTATATGTCACTCTTTAATGCACTGGAGTGCATAAAGGGGTGGGGGGGGTGAATGCTAGTTACAAAACCTAAAGCCTCACTGTTTTCATTTTCTAAAGTGATTTTGAAAAAGTAGCTTATTGAGAGCGTGTTTGCTTAATTGCTCTTAAATAAACAACTTTGTTTGCATTTGAATGAAGGTTTTTGAGTCTTATTTTTTTCAAGTCCGATGGGTAACTGCAACATCTGTGCCTCAGTGCTTCATTATGCCCAGGAGAGAGCTGAGAATAGATGCTTTGCCTGTAGGGATTTAGCCTCAGCATGCAGAAAATCAAATGGTGCAGAAAAATATTTACTAAACCTGCCATTGAAATATGTTCTTTAGGTGGAATTTTCATTATTTATGGTAAAATACAATTATTAAGTGTTGTGGGAGAATGCTTTTGAAAAAAGAAAAGAACAAGAATATATGAAAATAGTAAAAAACAATGGAAAATAAATCCTTAATATCTTTCTGGTAGTTTTACATAAATTAATTAAAATGAGCAGCTTAAAAAGGAATTGTGAAAAATAGAAAGAAGACATTTTAATTAAATTGAGTGCTCACACTTGCAATAAAAACTTTCACTGAATACAAACCACATGTAATATTCCATTTAATACAGTCACAATAAATGGACCCTCCCCAAATTCATGTAGGTATTAGACAAAAAGATAATTTAATGGTCTTATTGAAGACCACATGCCTGTTTCCATATGCCTTGTTTCAAAATCAGAGTTCAGAGTTCTGGGTTTGTTAAGCATTATAGTGTTCAAATAATGCTTTTGGGGGTCTGCATGATTAGAACCCAAGTGTTTTTGAAAGAATTATATCAGAGGGGAAAGAAATTGAGTTTTCTTACCGGGTTCTGCACAATTTGACTGTTTTCCTGAATTATAACTTGTCTTTACTGCCATTTTCATTGACAGATTCATAAAGGCACTGACACCCTAGTCAAGATAGAACTTTCACATGTTGTTCAGCAACTATTACAAAACAGTCTACCAAAAAGCTGATGAATCAGAATCAGTTCCATTAAAGGTGCCATGACATCACTGTATTAACCATTTCATGTAGTTGATACTGCTACTTATACTATATTGCCAAAAGCATTTGCTCACCTGCCTTGACTCACATATGAGGTTCAATATGACGTTGGTTCACCCTTTGCAGCTAGCACAGCTTCAACTCTTCTGGGAAGGCTGTCTACAAGGTTTAGGAATGTGTTATTTAAATATGATGTATTATTTTAAATATAAAACATTTAAATACAATGTTCTACATCCCCATTTTCTCATATTTTAACTACTTAATTAAAGCATTTCTATTCATGCTTTGAGTACTGCTATTCTTTCTGACTGTGATAGTTTTAGTTCTTCGTCTTAGTTTTAGTCTTAGTTTGGGTTTCTATCTTAGGTTTAGTCTTTGTGGTTATTTATGTTTTGGGTTGGTTTAGTTTAGTTTCTGTCCCTTTCCACTTAAATTTTCTGTCAGCTTGTTTCCTCCTTCAGCCACTTCCCTTCCCCTGATCTCCTCCACCTGTTTCTGGCTAATTAGCTCTCTCACCTTTGTTCTCCTGCCTATTTAAGCCTGCCTCCTCTGCCTCCTCCCTGCCAGAACGTCTCTATCCTCACGGTGCGAACTTCCAGCAATTTCTTGTCCCGCCTGTCTGTGCTTCAGACCTGTATCTGTTTTCCCTGTACTGAGCTTGCTGTTTGGATCCTGTTTGCCTGCCTGTATATCAGACCTGATCTGCTGCTGGACTTCTGCTCTCTTCTTACCTGGATTGTCTGCCCGTGAACAAGACCCTTGCTTGCCTGTAAATCGCCAAGCCTGCTAATCCTATTCTGCTTCTGAGTTGCCAGTTGACTCGGACCTGGTGTGGACCGGAGTCTCTGAGTCCCCGGTCTAGGCTGCTACTGGAGCTCTGCCTCCCTCCAGGATTATTCCTCTGGTCTGTGTCTCCTCCCTGCAGCTCACCCTGCCTGTCTCCCCTCTGGACTGTTTCTGTTTGTTCATTCTTTCAATAAACTGCCTTAACATTCCCCATTGTGTCTGCCTGAATATCGAGTTCAATCCAATTCATCACACTGATCCTTGTTTCCTGGATCCCCATGGGTTTAAAATAGTAACTTCAGTCGGAAAATGCAGACATGATTTAACCTTGCCTGCAAGCTGAATTCTCGCGGTATTTGTGCGTTCACAAACACACGAGAATCCCTTTTGTACTGCTCCTGTTTCAACCATTTGTCTCTGAACCAAGTATTTTGGTTTAAGGCGGGACATACCGCTGCAACGAAAGCAAGAGCAGTTGAGCCCACAGCGAAACCAACATAAACATGGCAGCACAGGAATACGCACGTGTAGCTGCTGCTATCACATGTTATGTCAGGATCCACAATTTCTTAGTTTATAGTAGAACAGCAAGAAGTATCTTGGCTAACTTACCCTCTTGTGGTTTCTCATATCAGCTGCTGTTTATGTTTTAATTTGGTACCGTAACTGGCTAAAGCCAACCTTTTGTAGGCAGGCACTAGGTGTCACAACCAATCATCTTGGAGAGTTCTGCTCCTTACCACAAACAAATTCAATGGGAGCAGTCCCAGATTGATAATCTGCCACACGTATAGCGCTACACATTATAAATCTCGCTGGCCAAGTTGGACATGATTTACTTCATAAGAATGTTGTGACTATGAGCATTCAGGCTTCATTCCAGAAAGCAAATCGATTCCTATTTGAATGTAAAATAGGCAGGAAGAGGATTACCAACAGCAGTGCCAGAGGTCAAAGGCATTTTCTCTCCTTTCCAGTTATTTATCTGGATTCTATCTTCTGTTTGAGTGTATGCATCACTCATTCTCCATTGTAGTTAGCTTTCATTCAAGTACTCTCAGTTGAATTGAGGTGAAGACGACAGTCAAAAAAATCAGCTGCCATACCGTTGTGAATTTGCAGTAGAGATACACAAATATATGTGTAGAACTGGAAGGTATCATTTTATCTAAATGATCATTTGAATCAAATTGGATCCCAACAAATTAAGGTACTGGTTCACCCAGCTTCACTTGCTGAACGAATCAGATTGGTTGTGGACACTGAAAGCTGTTCATTAGTGAGAGATGAAAATTGAAACATCAGGAAAAGTAGGAAATGAGCCAAGTTTATTATTGTAATTTTTGAGGATTAACATAAAGCCAGTTTAATGAGCAAGGGCTAATGATTTTTTAGTAGAGATTTTGATTATGTTGGTGTCTAGCATCACTTTAGTCCTAGACAGGGTTTGGTGGAGAGACCCACTAGTTTAATCCTATCAAACCTGTTTAATGTGTCCATAAGCCATCTACTATATGTGGTGATCTTTATTCACTTATATAACTGACTGTGGGATGCTCCTGAAACTGCCTGTAATACCACCATATCATTGGGGATGCCACAATGCTCTCTGGTGATATCTGGGATACACTTAGTATACAATAATTCATTAAAAAAAGTGTAATTTGACTCATTTCTACATTGAAATGCAAATATTGTTATAACATTTAATTGATGCTTTTTCTCACCTAAAACATTACACTATGAGTAAAAACCAAGTAACACCCAGGATTAACGTTCAGAACCTTCTGATGTTAAATAAATTCTTAGCAAATTATTAATAAAATCCACAGTAGTACAATAGTTTTTACTCTGTACAGTTGTGTCAGTTGTCTGACAGACTATCCATTCTAGAAACATTAGTGAAGCTTTTCCTGTGGGTTGGGTTGGCCTCACAACTTGTGCTAATTTACCATATTTGCTTATACAGCACTTTAAAACATAGTTGACCAAAGTGCTTGCACAACAAGTAATATAAAGGACAGAGCTCAAAACAATTTAACAACTTAGAAAACTTTAACACAGCACGATAAAATCAGACTTAACATTACAATCAATGTAAGATTCAAAATATGGTAAATGCCAAAGAGTAAAAGTGTGTTTTCAAAAGTATCAACTGAGGGAGCTTGTCTTATATGCAGAGGCAGACTGTTTTAGAGCTTTGGGGCCACAACAGAAAACGCTTGAGCGGCTCTCATTTTCCTCTGTGATTTAGGAACTAGCAGCAGCATCTGGTTGGTAGACCTGAGGGAACGGGATTGGGTATAGGGGTAAAGCAGGTTGGACAAACATGCTGGTATAAGATCACTAGGAGACTCAACAATAAACAGAACTTTAAAACAATCCTGAAATAAGTACAGCAGGTAGCCAGTGTACAGAGGCAGCCCATTTACCAGAGTGGTGTGCTCCCGATATTTGCACCTTTTAAAAAATGCGCTACTACGGTTTGGACTAGTTGAAGACATGACAAAGTGTTTTAGTTAGTTTCTCTTAAAAGAGAGTTACAATAATCCAATTGGTTATGAATACATAGCTGATTCCAAGTTATAGCTGGAATATAGAGGTTATAAAAATATTATTTTACCACAGATTAAATATGGTTATCATACAAAGTGCAGCATGTATTTTAACTCCTAAGTTAGTAATAAAAACTTCAAATAAAGGTTCAAGGTGAAGAGATCAGCAAAGACAGAACCCGTAGAGCATCTGGTTCTAAATAAAGTTGCTTCTGTTTTACATTCATTAGAATAAAAAAAATGGAGGGACTATTGATGGTTTGACATCAGGAAGACAGTCAAGAGAGGGGCTGAGAGAGCATCAGACGCTTGAGGGGGAAATAGATTTGGTCTTCAGCATATAAATAGAGTGGAATCCCATATTTCTGCAAAATAGTTTCCAGTGGCAAAGGTACAGGGAAAAAGTGGCCAATAACAGAGCCTCGTGGTACCCCCCCCCCCTCCCCCCCTCCCCCCCACCATTAGTAGCCACCATTAGCTTTTCAAGAAAAATGTCTGGCATGCAGATATCTTGACAGAAAGAAAATGTAAACCAAGCATTTGTACATTTGTTTAAACATACACTATACAACTTCTACTCCTCACGAACAAAGTGTTTAACACTATTTATGAGTGAAACATATGTAGGATAAGGATTTTTAGCACAGTTTGAAATGCTACACATAAATTAATACAACATATAATAGTTTGTGGTTTGGTTACACATAAAGAGGCTTAATTAGGAGACATTGACAAATTCTGCCTGATGATAACCAGGCAAAAACTCAACCTATAATTGAGAAACGTAAAGCTTACTTGAATGTATGCCTCACGAACTAGTTTTTTAATGATATGTGATAAACCCACTACCAACAGGCCTTTGGTAACTATGAGCTGCAGAGATCCCCAACTCAGATGTCAACAGGACAAGTACAAGTTATCCTACATACAAATTCACATCACATTTTATATTTTCCTTCCACCCTTTTATGTTGATCTATTTTATAAAAAGAAATCTCAATATAATCTCAGATTGAAGTTTATGGTTGTTAAATATGGAAATAATATGAATATGATCACAAGTTGCTGTATTCTTGTGTTAGAATGGAAGTGGCTGCAGGCTGATTCAGTTATAATCTTATTATGTTCTCATGTGTGCACACTGTAGAGCAAGCTGCCGAGATTTGGCAAAGCCACTCATTTTGTCGAGCGGAAGGAACGCCAAGTAGTGTGACCTGTGTGGATACGAATTTACTGTGTGACTTTGTATTCAGCTGCAGTTAACCCTTGTGTCGTTGTGCTTCTGCTTCATTTCCTGGTAAGAAAAAGTAATTCTGGGCCATAACCTCCTTATTAACATCTCTGTAGCCTGAATAATACACCCTGTATGTATTTGATGACTTATGACTGGCATCATACCCTTTATCTTTTCTCATATAAATGGAAATAATAGTTCTGGTTTGGATTTTTTTTCAATACGTATTTAGACTTAACATACTCCTAAGGTAACTTTTTTTGTAATTCTTATTTAGGCAGCAGTTTCAACATATAAGAAAGCACAATACAGTTCTCCTTTTTTGTGTGACTAACTCGACTGATTAGTGATTGACGCTGGTGGTCTGATGTTTTTCTTTCAGTAATAAATCAGGCAAAGGGGCACTGGCAACACCTTGCCCTTTGTTGAAGCGACAGCATTTCCCTTGCTGCCTAGTGTCAGTTCATACGTTTACATCCAGCGGATTGGTGGGCACACATGTCAAGGCAAAAAGCGGCCACAAGGACTGAGCAAAGCTAGTATTTGTCGTGGCTCCCAACACACACCCAGTGGGAATGTGCAAAATTTATTACAATTTCATGTTTACAAAAGTGTTTATACATCCTGAACTTTTTCACATGTTGTCCTGTTACAACCAAAAGTTTTCATGGTATTTAATGGGATTTTATATGATACAGTAACAAACATAATTGGGATGAAGTATTAGAGCATTTCCTGTCTGAGCTCTTTAGTGGTCTGGTTGTTACTGCATTGACTGCATCAGTTGTTCGATGATCTTCTCCTGCCTATCTGTTCATACAAAAGAGATCAGCAACTTAAGTGGAAGAAGCTGCCCACAGGGCAAGTATCACTGGTGCACTTTATGAATGAGTGGCAAGAAGAAAGCCATCAGAAGTCACAAACCCTGTGGGAAACACAGCAAACATTTGGAAAACAGAGCTCTATTTAGCTGAGACTAAAGCTGATTTGTTTTGTCCAACATGAACAAAGTGTGCAACAGAAATTAACTCTGAACGCCACCCTCGTGAAGGCGGCAGCATTAAAGGGCTTTCAGATGGAATGCAGCACCATCTCTGCTGCGCACTAGAGTCCATTCATTTGTTTGCCGTGCTCACACAACAACAGCCTCGCGCTGCTAAAGCACCGCATGGAGCACTGCAAGCAGCTCGGTGCAGCTTGCACTGAGCTCAGGTCAAAGTTTAAATTCGCCTAACCTTGACCATGGTAAGATGTGACAGATATTCCTGCTGCCAATACAGACAAAACTACTCCCGGCCAAGCAGGAAGCAGCCAGTCAATGTGAAAATAGAGCTCCCTCCACCCTGCTCTCTGTGGCATAGTCCACATGTAGCAGGGTTTTACAGAAAACTAATATCTCCCCTACAATTTTTTTAAAAATACTACCATACACACGGGAGTTTTTTTAGAAAAGTTTTCATCCATACCAGCCCGCAGAAATTTGCCACTCAATGTTTTTTTTTTTTTTAATACGGCAGATGCATAAGGAGCACTGTAACACAAAGCTTAAACTTAGGTCAGCCATTCAGAATCCTTCTAAACAACCGCGACTTCCAGTTAGGAATGAATCATAACCGGGAGGTTCGATCTAATGGACAAATAAAGAAGTTGAGTTTCTTTTAAACACCATATTAGAACATAAAGTTAATAAAACTCAAGACAATGTCGATTGGGAATCGTGTCAAACCGCCGGCGCTGGCGTTAAACGGCATTATGCCTCCATAGTGAGAGGGAGAGTCGGTACAATGCAGCTGATCTCCGAGTGATCTTTCTCCTCTGCCCCTCATAATACAAACAAAAAGTGTCTGAAGCAACGTAAAAATCAGCACCTCCCTGATGAAATAAATTTTTAACTCCACCGTATGGCCGAGTGCATAAACAATGGTCGCACATGTGTGACGCAGCGTAGCAGACCGTGACATTAATATCCGTCTTTTCATGTACACACGCAGGCTCAAAACCAGTGTTTATAAACCTCCACTTTGGCCTGAGTTTTCAGGATCATTCATTTTAAGGGATGTATAACGCCGTTTATTTTTAGCTGAAGGGCATAACGGCATAAAAATGTCTCGTTTTCCCCTGATGTGTGGACTAGGCCTGTATCATGGGGTCTCATCATAGTTACTGTATCTGTCCAATGCTTTTTCTCTTGCTCTCTGTCTAACTATACCATGTTTAGTTCTTTTGTTAGTTTGAAAACACAATATTGCAGCTTTGCAAACAAAATCCAACCAGTATCTACTTGCTTCTTTGAAAACGGCGTCTCTTTTTGCTGTACTCTGACGTTTTGGTGAACAGGGTGCAGTGTTATTGGTGTTTTTTTCCTGACTAACTAGTTGGTTTACTGCAGACTTCTATAGAAAACTGAGCACATGCTGCATTTGATCGGAAAGCCCTATTATGCTGTGGAGATTATTTTCCTTACCAGGGACAGGGAAGCTGGTGAGAATAAATAAGAAGATAGAGGAAGATAAATAGAGAGCAATACCTGTTAGATGATACAGAAGTCTTCACATTTGGATGCAGGATCATCTTCCAAGACAATGAACCCAAAACATCAAACAGGGTTAAATCGGAGGCAACTGGACTTTTACTTAGCTTTTACTTTGCTTTGAGCTGCGGTGTGCCACCAGAATTGACAAGGACTCCTGGATATGTGTCAAAACATTCTCAGAAAAACTGGACAAAGATCCAGTTACCTCCTATTTAAGCCTGTTTGCTGATGCTATGATCAAGATAACTGAGAATTTGCCCTGGCATGACACGAAACATACAACCAGAGCTACAAAGGATGGTTGAAATCAAAACATTGTTGTTTTTTAGAATGGTCCAGTCAAAGTCCAGGCAACCATCCAAATGAAAATTTGTCCCAAGACTAAAAAGTTGATGTTCACAGAGCCTCTCCATCCTCTCTCACTGTTTTAACAACTGTTTGAGAAAACATTGACTAAAAATTGTAGTCCCCACTTAAAGCTGTTGGAGGCATATAGCAAAATATTTGAAGCAAAAGGTGGTTTTATAAAATACCAACTCAGGCGCTTGAGTATTAATACATGCGAAACTTTTGAGATTTATATTTGTAAAAACATAGAATGACAGCAATTACGTTTACTTTTTTTTATATCCAAAAGAAATACTATGAAATGAAATACCAACATTTATAGTTGTATAATGTATACAACTAAATAACCTTTGTTGTAGGACAATTGAGGGTATTTCAACTCAATGGACTGACTAAATACATTTGCAAGGGACTGAATCACAACAACTGGTTTTGTGTTCAGTTATAAACCAGGCAAACTGCCACTGGCATCACTTTACCTTGTATTTGAAATGTACAATTCTTCTCTGGTGCACATCATCGCTTCATACAGTCATATACAGCAGAGGAGTAATGATGTGCACACTCTGCTGTTGTGTTATGCATGAAGGACAATGGCACAAACTCTCTGCAAAGCTGGCTGGCAGTTGTTGTTTGTCCCAGCAAATAATACAGCAGACACTGGAGCAACCACTGGAAATTGCAGGGAGAAATTATATTAATATTTTTACATAATATTTTCAGGAAAACATTTATCTGCTAACAAATAAAAGGACATATCCAAAAATTTGGATTTTGTGAAAAAGCTCAATGTTTTTTTTCCCACTCAACTCTGAAAGTGAAATATATAGTTTCACTCTGCATAGAGTAAATTGTTGGAAGGCGTTTTGTTCTTGTAATTTTGATCATTATGACTTACAGATAATGAACCCAAAATTCCAAGTCTCTCAGAAAAGTAGAATATTACACAAAAAATTATAAAAATGGCAGAATTAAATCAGAATCTTGAGGCTTGTAACCCTTGTATCCATTTCTATGCACTTAACACTAGGTTGGGGCTCCTTTTGCACGAATTACTGCTTCAATGCCTTGTGGCATGGAGGTGATTAGCCTGTGGTTTTGCTGGGGTGTTCAGAAAGCCCAGGTTGCTTTGACAGCTGCAACCACCTGTTTCTGTGATAATAGTTCCAATCTAGAAGTTGTACATACTTTCCTTTAAACATCAGTGCCTTCAGCTTGCTGTCAGGTCTAAAACAGCCAAACTCTGTACTAGAACTAGGCTGTCTGTAGGGTCTGGGGAATGCCAGTTAGGAGTTACATTCATTTAAGGTATTATGGAAACAATTCAGTAAGCTTTCATGGCCTTTACCAGAACAGGTAACAGTCTTGTCTCTTCACCACAGTCTCTGCCCCCTCTCTGTCATTGTTCCCACCTCATCTTTCTCAGTTTTTGGCAGGCTGTCACAGTTAGTACACCAGGGTATTAAGGGTGTCATTAAACTTTCATTAAAACACCATCATCATTAGAGAGGGAGTACTTACTCTCTGGATCCACCAATTGATTGGTTTGGGAATGTATAAACACAGCCAAAGTCTTTTAAAACAACAGTGCTGAAGACCCGCTGAGAGGCACCTGTTGGCTTTGCCTTTTTACATTTGATATTTTTGGGTTTCTTTCTTTAAACATGATAATGTTGAATGTAGTTGCAGAAAAATATTTAATAACCAATATTGTTTCCCATAGTATGCCATTTTGGAAATAAGGTCTATCTATATATAGCATGCACAAAATGGTATGACATTTCAGCCTTTTAGGTCATAATATTTATATCATAACTTGGTTACCAATTCATGTATTGCTCATGCCTATCCTTGGTGTTACAGTGAAAAGTGCATCTTACAGCATTGCATTGCAGATTTTGTCTTTTTTTCAACCTAAATGTTTCAGATCAACAAACAGATTTCAATATCATATTAAGCTGAGTAAATACAGGAGGCAGCATTCCAATGACAATTGCCATAATTGAAAAAGTGTTTTTCCTCTAAGCATAGTAACTGTTTGTGCTATCCTTGATGACAACAACTTTCATCAGGCATTTGATAAGTGGTGGAGTGTTACATGTCTCTTTGGAGGAATTTTGGCCATCTAGATTAGCTCACTCCATAACTTCATTTTTTTGGGTTCACTTTAGCTACTGATCAAGGCTTTACTTTGTTTCATCTTGTGTGCTTATAGGTTAAAGACAGCTTTCTTTTCTCACTCACACTTTTTAGCTCTGCCGAAGATGAGGTTCTGGGAAATCTAATGAATTGAACGTATGAATACCTCAATGAACATATGAATATTAATTATTTTAGAATCATTATCCTGTTGAAGTAATTAATGATAACCCAGTTTTTTTTTAAATATATTGGTGTCTTAAAGATTCTGTGGTGCTACACTACTATTCTAACACCATGGTTCCCAAAGTCTTTGGAAAAGTAACAAGCCCACACTGTCACATATCCCTCACCATGTTTGCACAAGGTAATTTTCCACATATTCGACCATTGTGTCACACCAAACCCACTTAGCTATTTTGCCAAAACTCCACATATATAAACTCACCGGCAACTTTATTAAGTACACCTTGCTAGTACCAGGTTGGACCCCCCTTTGCCTTCAGAACTGCCTTAATCCTTCGTGGCATATATTGAAACATTCCTCAGAGTTTGGTTCATATTGACATGATAGCATAACGCAGATGCTGCAGATTTGTCGGTCCCACATCCATGATGTGAATCTTCTGTTCCACCACATCCCAAAGGTGCTCTGTTGGGAGATCTGGTGACTGTGGAGGCCATTTGAGTACAGTGAACTCATTGTCATGTTCAAGAAACCAGTCTGAGATGATTTGTGCATTATCACATGGTTCGTTATCCTGCTGGAAGTAGCAGTCATGAAAATGGGTACACTGTGGTCATAAAGGGATGAACATGGTCAACAACAATTGTAGCCTCAGTTTCCTGTTCTTAGCTGGCAGGAGAGACACCCGGCGTGGTCTTCTACTGTTGTAGCCCATCCGCCTCAAGGTTCGACGTGTTGTGCGTTCAGAGTTGCTCTTCTTCATATGTTGGGTGTAAATGAGAGGCTATTTGAGTTACTGTTGCTTTTCTATCAGGTTGAACCAGTCTGGCCATTCTCCTCTGACCTCTGGCATCAACCAGGCATTTGCAGACAAGGCATAGGTATGTATATATATATATATATATATATATATATATATATATATATATATATATATATATTGCTAACATAGACCTAAACACCAAGTTTTTTTTGACAATTTAATGCCCTCCATATGAGGTGATTGATTAAGAATTTAATTTTTTAAGGATTAGACCAAAGATGACAACTTCTGTCTTGTCAGAATTTGAAAGCAGACGACTTAAGGTCATCCAGGTTTTGATGTCATGTAGACATGCCTGTAGTCGAAGTTATTCATTGGATTTGTCAGGATTTATGGATAAATATATGAGTGTAATCAGCATAGCTGTGGGAATTAATCCTGTGCTGTCTGATCATTTTACTAATTGGAAGCATATATATAAAAACATTCAAGCCATCTCAGCTGACTCAGCAGCGGCTCTACTCCTAGCCCCTCCCAAATGGTCGAGCTCTTCACCCTATCTCTAAGAGAGTGCCTAGCCAACCAGCAGAAGAAGCTAATTTCAGCTGCTTGTATCCGAGAACTCATTGTTTTGGTCATGACTCAAATTTCATGACCATAAATGACTGTAGTGTTTTGAAATTACATGCTTTTAAGTTATTTAATGTTCAATAACGTAACTCTTGGTTTGTCAGGTATTGTCTGGTAAATATCAGCCCAATTGGCTTTGATATTTGGACAATAAGTGAAAGAGCTAGTCGAACAATCTCTAACAGCAAACTCTGCACAGGTATGGAATACAAGAGTGACAACCTTTCTTCAAATATGAGAATTTATTAACAGAAATTAATGACCATACAGAGAACACCATTAAAATTGTTGTTTACCTGAACTGACAATATATTTCTATCAACAACTCTTATTTACTAGGCTAATGAAACTCAACAAAAAACTACTAAGCAAAAGATTGAAGAAACTAAGGAACTATGTACACACAAAAATAACAAATGGACAAATGAAAATGGTTGACAACCATCACTGTAATAATGATTCAGTTATTTTAGGGTCCTGTGAGGATCTTTAAAATGTATATAGCCACATTATATGCTTACAAAAAAGACCAAAAAGCATTTAATCATGATAAAATTAGGTTATATACACCAAGTGTCGATCCTGCTTGTGTTTTGATGGTAATTTTTGTGGCTAAATATAGCCCCACAATGGGCATGACGAGCAGATATAAACAGACGTGGCCCCATCTATCAACAGTATCGCAAAACTATCATAATGACGGCTTGCTTAATTAGTATATCAGTAAAGCGGCACCTCAGCGTGATCAAAGACCAACCGTTATTAATTAAATACACCAATCACATGCACACGGTGGCAAATTTGTTAATCTTTGTGTTCTCTGGAAAATGCCAAATGTCCAGCACGGTATTGGGCTGTAAGCATAACACCCACTTAGGGATGTCGGGCCCTCATACCACCCTCATGGAGTCTATTTCTGATTGTTTGAGCAGACACATTTGTGGGTTGCTGGACGTCATTTTGCAGAGCTCTGGCATTGCTCCTTCTGTTCCTCCTTGCACAAAGTTGGAGTAAGCAGTCTTGCTGCAGGGTGGTTGCCCTCCTATGGCCTCCTTCACGTCTCCTGATGTTCTGATGTACTGACCTGTCTCCTGTGCCTCCATGCACTGGACAATATGCTGACAGACACAGCAAACCTTCTTGTCACAGCCCACATTAATGTGCCATCATGGAGGAGCTGCACTACCTGAGCCACTTGTGTGGGTTGTAGACTCTACCTCGTGCTACCACTAAAGTGAAATTCAAAACTGACTAAAACATCAGCCAGAAAGCATTGGAACTGAGAAGTGATCTGTGGTCACCACCTGCAGACCCACTCCTTTATTGGGGGTGTCTTGCTAATTGCCTCTAGTTTCCACCTGTTGTCTATTCTGAAGGCAAAAGGCATTCTCTTTTATTACAACTGTAGTCTCAGAAGTCTACAATAGAGAACACCACTTCTTTCAGGTAAAGAACCTGGGAGAACTGCAACGGGATGCTGTCAATTCTTTTCAGGACCAATTGTTTATAGGGAATGTTTAGATTGATTTAGATAGATTTTGCAGGAAATATCTTACTGATAGCTCCTTTAAGAAGATGATGACCAGAGGTTATGTCGAAGCATGTGGCCATTAGCTTGATAGCTTTCTCTTAAGTTACACAAATTACCACTAATCAACATTAATGTTCTTTATTAATGCTATACCAACACTCCTGGCACTATGGACAATTGTGGATTGAAATGAAAATAAGGGTTGTGTTTAAACAAACCATAGTTATGTTTAACTTGTTGGTATTATGGCTGTTAGGAAGGGTAATGGCTGCTAAAGCTGGTGGACATTCGGGAGCTGCTTAATCAGGACTTTTTTAATGATATTTTGTGTAATGAGCGGACTAGAAAATACAAACATTAACATTCCACCAGTGTTTATAAACTCTCATGGAAATAAAGTTTGTCATAACTTTAAAACACAACCCAAAATACATTAACATACTTTTGTTTCAGAAGATTGCTGGCAGATAGCTTAGCCAGGTAGCTTCCGGTAAACCTTAAAAACACAGCGAGAACACATTAGAAGTAAATAATTCAAACTGTTTCATTCCAAACTGACTTTCCCTGCTCATCCCTACCAAACCTCATCCTTTGCGTCCTGTGTAGTTTAGATTAGGTACTTCTCCACTGCTTCTCTGATCTGGCTGCACTCGGTACTGTTCTCATATTGGACCTATGAAAGCTGCAATGTGACAGATCAGCAATGGTCGCTTTGGCGCTTGCTGGATAAGTGGGTTTAGCGTCAGCTTTCTACTGCACACAACTGAACAAAAGATCACAAACAGCAGGTATGTGTGATGGCTGGCTGCTTTGATGCCTGAATTCGCTGGAATACTGTACTTAGCTTTGGTTCCAGTCTGAGGAAATGTTGGTGGCTCTCCAGTGGGAACTCCATGCGGGTCCACGGAAAAGTCTTCCCAGTGTCTAAGCAGTGCTGCTGGTAGGTCAATATGAATTTGGGAAACAGTTTTGTAGAAGCCAGGACACGTCCTGCTGTGAGGGCAGTCCTAAGGAGGAGGCTACTACCATGGATGTCATATTACAGTCTGATATTGATATTCCTCACAGCTGAGGCACTACAGTAGGAAAGTGGACCAGTTGGCAAATCAAGTGCTTTACCTTTCAGCTCAGCTCTCTCTGAAATCAGCAATCTGTCTGCCGATCTCCCGCTCCATTCACCCATGACTCATGGACAAGACCCCAAAATACTTAAATTCCTCCACCTGAGCCAGGAATAACCCAACCTGGAGAGGGCAGGTCACCTTTTTCCAGTTGACTCATTTGAAACCCATTTGTACCCCAGCTTTACCTTCCAGGCCAAAGTCATGAGATGTTACTTGAACGTTTTCTCATATTGTACTTTCCCAACAATCTATTTTGGAAATTAAAATAATCTCAGCTGCAGCAAAACACCCACATAACTTAATGCTGACACCCCCGTACTTCACACTTGAGATGGTGCTCTCAGGCTGGAAAGCTTCTCGGTTTTTCCTCCAAATGAATATGGCTAAGAACTTCAATTTTAGTTTTGATTAGACCATTGTACAGATTTAAACATCACTGCCACATAGTCTGCATTTACTGGTCATTAAATGTAAGTTGGATCAAATTGTATTCTATTTATTTACATAGAAGTTAGACTTCTAAATTGCTTCTGATTATATTTGCTGTGAATCAGTGCTACATGAGTAAATTAAAAGGAATTCAGTTTCTTTGGAAAGAAATATTGTAAATGTATTTAAATTATTTGTGTCTCAAGCTAAGTAGTATACCTTTGTTTTTTCTCCTTTGGTATTTTCTTCACATGTTCTGCTCCAGTAGCAATAGTCACAAAGTAAAGTTGATTTGATAGTTTCTAGCCATAAAAGGTGTTCAAACTTGAGATATGATTCAATGGGGCTGAGGACAGACTTTTGATATGCAAACATTCATCTTACACTTAGCATGTGATTGGAGCACATAATATAATCTACAGGGAAACTAAGGCACATATAAACACTTTGTACATGGGAGTAGAGTAACAGATACTGTGTGGCCAAAAATTAACAATGTTAATGTCCATAAAACAAAAACGTTTTTGGAAAACTTTTGATGGAGCTGTAATGAGCTACCAAAATGTGAAAAATGTGTAAAAGCCTGTCCAAAACATTGTTCTCTAAAGGCCTTCAAGGTCATCACTAAACACTCCACTGTATATTATTCTACTCACAAAAAAGACTAAAACTGTATTTTCGCACTGACTTTATCAGGCTGCAAGAGTAAGAGGCAGGAAAGCAAGGATTTATTACAGATCGGGTCTTTATCATCTCTCTGTGCCAGTGAGAGCTTACTTCTGTGTAAAGTGTATTACGTGGTGACATGGCTCCTGCTGAGCTTATTAGCTGTAATGCATTTCTTTCCTTTGCTTTGATCACTGTGATGCTTTCCAGGATTGCATTAGTTCCATGTCAATAGTTTATTTTTTCTTTATCTTCTTTCTTTCGCATTTTATTTTTTACATGGAATTATGCACAAGTTTATCCATATGAAGAAATGCATAATGAGCTCAATGCTTGCTCAAGCACATGTGGTACTGCATGGTGTGTTGAAGTATCAACTTTAGTTTATTGTAATTTTACATGTATGTCATTAGTTTTTTTATTGTTGTTTTTTTACACATCAGTGGTGTTATGGATTGGCCCTAACATAATGTCATATTCTCTGGGGGGGGGGGGGGGGGGGGGGGGGGGGGGTTATGATGAATGCAACAATAACCGATTTAAATTGGTAAAATACTAATACATAAAAGTCAGATCGCTAACTTCACACTGTTACATTGCAATGGTTAATGTGGTTTCTTCTTCAGCCCCTAGATGGAAACACAACACATGAATTGTACATACTGTTCAGTACTTTTGTACATTACTAAGTTAAATTCTGAAATACAATACATTTGGTTACACAATAGAACAGTTGCACTGTGGCTATAAAACATACAATTGTTATCTACTATTTCTGCCTTGAAATCACTGTTAGCACAGTCTGCAATATATCGCTCTCATGAATACCATAGCGATATTCAGATCGGCTTATACTAACGCGTCTGCACTCTGTTCACATTAGCCAAGCGTGCAACAATGCGTGTGACCAAATCACGTTCGGGCAAGCCCTCCCAGAGCCCATAGAAATTAATTGCTGTGTTCAAAGTTTGAGGGGAAAAAAGACTCTTACCATGATTGGGTATAGGAGTACCTGGGGCGATTTTCAACTTGACTGAAATAGCCCCAATGGGCAGGGCTTCTGGTTGGCAGTGGCTGCTGAACATTACAGTGATATTCAGGCTGCTGATTGGACAATATTATTAAGACTTATAACGGCAAAATAAACTTCTTTCCCTCTCTTTTTTCATGTGGTTCAGAAAAGGCGGCGGCATAATGTAAGTCAATCTTTAAAAGAAATATTTAACTTAGGGCTGGGCAAGTTAACGCGTTAATTTTGCGTTAATTCATTAGACTATTAACGGTGATATTTATTTTATCGCGCATTAACTTATGTTGCTCACATGCTTTCAGTCAGTGTCAGTCAGCATGCGCGCTGACTGCAGCGCGCTGTGTCACGGCAGCACTCTGGTGCTCCCCCTCCCCTCTCGTACATGGCTCAGCGGCGCCAGCCAATCAGCACCCAGGCTCAGCCTGGCCCGCCAACTCAGCTCTCACACAAACTCAACACACAAACAGCTGAGAGAGACCGCAGCAGCGGAAAAACATGAACAGGGGAAGTAGCACCGTTTGGCTTTATTTTAATACCGTAAATGAAATCAAGCTGTATGTTTTGTAAAAAGCCGGTTCATTTCAGTGGAAACACAACAAATTTATCTAAGCACGTGAAAAAACATGAAAACGTCGGGCCACAGAAACGGAGAGAGAAGACGAAACTTCTGTCATTGCCCCGACAGACCCACAGACTGACGTCTCTGACTGAGGCGTTTCAGTCCTCCATGGAACATCCAGGTAGATCAGTGGTCATCTTCAGCAGGAGTTCATGTTAACTTTCAAAGTAGATATTATCTATCATATGTTACTGGAGCCCACACAGAAAATGTAATTAAGACCTTGAAAGAACCCAGTACATATATTAAAAAGTGTTATTTAAGATAAGATAACATTAGCTAATCCTTTTTTTATCCCACGACGGGGAAATTTATAGGATTAAAGCAACAGGCAGGTGCACACAACACAGACAAAATTACATAAGGATTGAAATATATAACAGGTGGATTAGTGAAAAAACACTGAACATAACATTATTGTTATTATTATTAATAATATTATTATTAATATTATTATTATTATTATTATTTAATTGTAATAATAAAATAAAAACCACAAAACCCAACAGGTCAACAGTTTCATGATACATCAAGCTTAGGGACTGGCTAATATACAGCAGGTCAAAAAAATAAGATAAGTGCTACAAATGTTACAACACTTTTGTTCATATGGCAGCAGAACATTAAAATAAAAGTGCTCTTTACACTACTTTTGAATTCATTCTTGGAGTTTGCGCATACAATGCGATTAATCATGATTAATCAGGCAAATTATGCGAATAATCGCGAATAAAAATTTTAATCGTTGCCCAGCCCTAATTTTACTTGTACAAATTAGGGCTACAGATCAAAGAAAACTGGGGAATGATGTCAATGTAAGGAAAAAAAAATGCTGAGCTCGTGTTACTGGGTTTTGTCACAGCATTTTGCTACCATGCTCTTCCTTCCAAGTGTCATAACCAGGGAACAAAGTGTATTCATTGATGTGTACTTGAGCCTTTCATATAGTGTATTTATCAAACATTTTTTCAATGCCTTGTCACAGCTGATAGACCGGAATAGGTAGTTAGGATCCCTGGAGTAGCAACTCTAAATGATTTGTTTTAAACCTCTGTTGCTCTAAAATCACTGGGGAAGTGGCTTAACTGGTGGAGGCGAAAGTTTGCTGGTGTCTACCAGATCTTGAGTTGATCAATAAAGATTGACAGCTGTAAAAAAAAAATATGCCTCATACAGCCCCCTCAACCCAGTTGGTGCAAATGCTTTATTAGGGGAGGATTTCTATGTGGCACTGAACATATGCTGTTAGATGTCCTAAAACAGCTTCTGACAAATAGTTTAGCTCACGCCAAAATTAAATTATCAAACTAAATCTCTATGGATTCAGCTCATGTTTCGAACAGTGAATTTTAACTTTTGCCATCTTGGAGGCGATTTAGGGTGCCTTGTTGAAGAAGGAACATGTATAACAAATCTGCTGTGCCATATTCCACTAAACTCCTAGACTGGAAAAAGAATAAATGAGTTGGTTAATGCAGATCACGTTTTAGTTTTAATTATTATGATGAATGTTTATGATGTGTTTTATGTGTTGTTGTATGGGAGGCATCTGATGGATTATGTAAATCAAATTTCCGTTTTTATGCACAGTAAAGTTTGATCTGATCGTATCATGTCCATGCCGGCATGTCCATGCCGGGTAGAGCCGGCATGGACATCCCACTTCAGTCTTAAGTTGAGGTGTTGCAGACTACCAAGACATCCAGTCTTTCAGTACACTGTTGGTGTAAGGCTCAAAGCCATGGGGAAGGTTGACAACATCCAAATTGCACCCTGGCTTGGCACACTCTTTGTTAAATTATAAGATAAGATAAGATAAGATAAGATAAGATAAGATAAGATAGGCTTTATTGATCTCACATTAGAGAAATTCACTTGTCACATCGGCTCAGTAATCAATAATCAGAAGAAGGTGCCAAAAGTAGGACAAGGTGCATCAGTTATATACAGTGTGTCCCCGTTTTATACAGTGGATCAAAAAAAGAAGT